>NW_022195298.1:0-81327 GCF_008641045.1 Pistacia vera | reverse complement strand
CACTAATTTAGTGTTTTTGGTTGAGATGATAATAAACTTCATCTTTAACAGTTTTATTGTACCATTATCATTTAACTGATGAAATATATGCATCACAAATTACTTTTCTTTTGACAAAGTTAAGTGGGGATGACTAAGTGATGGGAGGTTTGATTGTGAGTTGGGAGATCATGAACTAAATGTGGCTCCAAAGGGACCATAGATTATGGATAGCAGCTGACGAAGATGGAATCCGATGCTGATGTGGAGAAGATTTCCCGTTTCCCACTTCAAAAGAAACCCACTACTGTCTAGTACAGACCCAGCACCCTTTAATAAGTGAGGTTAACCATCTGCATAGTACAATAATTTATGCAACTATTTTTTAGTACCATTATGCTCTTGCCAATCTTAAAAACTCCAATCACACCAAAATTAACATTTATCAACTTAATTTTTCTAACATACATTACGCTCAAGATATTCAGTAACTTAAGATTGATCAGGTTTTACAACGCTTTCAAGAACCATTGAGGGTGTGCTTGGCTCATTATTTGGATACTTTTTATAATAATATTTTGAAAAAAATAAAATTGGGTTGTTATTATGAGATATGATTTAAAAATTAATAAAAACACTCTCCGAAGTTTGTTAATTTACTAAACATCCTTGTAATAAAACATTAAAAATTAGCAAAAACACCCTCACCTACCCATTAAATATCGAAAGTCGGCCACCACCGTCGGAGGGTGGTCGGAGTCATCGTATTGGTACACGATTGGCTAGATCTGACCGGTTATGCGTTGATATGGCATTTTCTAGCCAGATTCACAGTGAATTTGGTCGAAAAATGTCATATCTACAGCTAGATCTAGCCATTGATGGCCAAATCTGGCCATCGTTGACGACTGGCTACGGCCAAAGATTTGGCCATAGATCTGGCCTTTTCTGGCCAAATCTACAATAGATCTGACCGAAAAATATTAGATCGACACACTACCAACCAGATCCAGCCTGTAGTGCACTTTATACCAGATTCTGGCCACCTTTCGACAGTGGTGGCCGATATCTAGCAAATGTGGGTTGGTGAGAGTGTTTTTGTCAATTTTTAAACTTTTTTTTTTTTTTTTTATGTTTAGTTAAATTAACGAACCTATGGGGTTTAAAAATAATTGAATAAAATAGAATAGTATTTTCAGAATAGGAAAACAAATGTGTAATTTGGATATGATAAAAATAAGATAGGGTAAAAATTGAGAAACAAACGCACCCTGAATTTTATTTCCTGTTTGAGGTTACCAGAAATCATTTACTGCATTATAATAGGGTAATGTACATACAAAAATTTTAATACAAAACTTCGTAAGAGACTTTTATATGAATAGCATTATTCGTTTAGGCTCCCCCAAGTTCATATTGCAAGACTTTGAGCAATTTCAAATTGGGCTTAAGTTTACTTAAGCCACGGCCCTGTGTTCTGTTTTCGGATCATAACTGTACAGGCTTAATGTCTATAATATATATCTAGCCCAATTAGCAAAGTTCCCGGAGCCCAAGCTTAGTTTGAGCTCAAACCTGCAGCATTTGCAGTTGCCCAATTCACACCTCAATTTAATTTCTCTCTCTTCCAGTTTATTAAGCTTTTTTGTCATGGTACCGGTAGATTTGTTGGGAAAAAAAAAAAAAAAAAAGGCTCCAATCCTTAGTGAAAAATCAAATTTCAAAATTGCGCATACAAAAATACTTTCTACTACATAAAGCTTCATCCGATCTACTTCTTGGAATCCCAGTTCTGCCAAAATATTAACAACTATCTAAAACTTAAAAAAAAAAAAAGCAGCATAAATCCTAACAAAATTTCTAGTAAGTTCAACCTTCAAGGCAGGCTAAACGTTTCTGGGACACCTCAAAATTACAAAGAGGATTTTTACTAGTCAAAAAATTTACACCACGTTTACCTTAAGCACAAGCTTCTCATCTTGGCTTCATTGCAAAAAGAACCTCAAGATCAGGGGGCTGAAAATACCCCTCCTTCGGCGGTTCCCGCCGCTTCAAACTAACCGGCTTCTTCTTCGGCGGCGGCGGACACTGCAACGTCGCAGGTATCATACATCCGCCGCGTCTCGGTGTCATGCATCCCTCCTCCATGAAGACAAAACCACGAACAAAAATTCAACTTTGAACTTAACTTGACAATTGAGCTTTTTAAGACAACTGTGGTTTATATAATGTTTGAGGTCAAGTACAGTAGCTTGTTCCGGAAGTCGCTCGAGCTTTTTGGCTTATCCAAACGTGCGGTGGAAGCTACAAAAGCTCGCTTACGTGGATCCCACTTGAGTGAACTTTTGCTTACGTGGTAGAACGCGTGGCGGAATTTGATGTGTACTCTGGGGAAAGAAATTGCAAGTTGGAGTCAATTTTAATCAGGAAACCATCCTTTTTGCCTACTATTTTTATATATTGGATGGTGGGCCGCAAGTATGGGATATTGGTGCGGCCGGGAACCGTACACGTGTAAAGTTTTTTGACTTGGGTGTTATCTTTCTGAAGGTCACCGTCGAATTTGGTGAGTTTTCCGGGTGTAAACGTTGAGATGAGCGAGCCACAGCATTAGCTATTTATAAGATATTTTTTTTATTAATTTTTTGTTTTATTATTATAAAATTAAATATAGTAAAAAAAAAAATAATTGAACGTTGATAAAATTAATTATATTTTTTTTTCCTATTAAATATTGTGCAAATTATTTTTTACAATTTGAGCATGATCTGTATTGGTTGAGAAGAGTCTGGTTCTTGGCTTGATAAAGGGAATGTACCAGTGAGAATGAGTTGGATAGCAATTGTCTGGGCGTTGGGGAAAAAAATTTATAGTAGTACATTTTTATCCTCTAGTTTGACCATTTTGATTTGATGTGACATGATTTGGGGTGTATAAGTCAGGTTGTTCCAGAAATGTGTAATTTCATTTTCAACAGTGATGAGAACAAATGGGCCGTGTTAGAATGAACATAGTTAGCTCAGTTCGATCTACTTTGGACTATATTTCATGGCCTTTCAACAGTATGGAATAAAGTATAAGCAAATATTTAATAAGATTCTGGAAATTATCCCTCCATTTCATAAAATTATCACTTATTTCTCTTCATCATGTAAACTTAGGATACGAGAGGACAAAGATAATAACTCTATTGCCGGTTAAAACTTAAGAACACAAGGCATTCTATGTATAATCAAAACAACAAATTGAATCATGACATTTCATTAGCTATACAATTGTGGTAATATGAAATATCTTGAGTTAACGATTTTTTTCACCCAAATAATGGCTTAATAATACTTTTTTACCCATAGACTTTTAAAATACTATTTTACTACCCAAATTTATATTCCGAGGACGAACAAAGATCAAACTCGATCTAGGCTATTGGGGTTTTTGAAAAGACGAGGCAGATGAGTCTTTTGGTGGTGGAAGGTTGAATTTTAGAGGTTGGGATTGATCGGAATTAGACTTGGAAGGAGCGGCTAAGCAAACCTTAATCGTTCGATTGCGCGATTGACGGGAGTTAGGTTTAAGGGGTTTTGGTGAGTGATGATCGGGAAAGAAAATTGTGATAATGTGGGGTAGTAAAGTAGTATTTTAAAAGTATGTGGATAGAAAAATGTCATTAATCCATTATTTGGGGGGGAAGTTGTTTACTCCACATCTTCCTAAAATGAATACAAATACAGTTATACACATCTAAATTCAAGAGATTGTGTAAAATTATTTTAGTTATGGGTGAAGTTATAGTAACTCAATCTTTTGTTTTATGGGTAATGGAGGTACAAAGACATCTTATAAAGATTTCTGTACAAAGTGATGTGGCTAGAAATGAATGGAAGAGTAAATACAAAAAGTCAAATTCATCATATTCACTCTTGTGGTAGCTTTGTCAACTGTCAGGTTTAATTTGTTAATAATGAGTCTATCTCATCTTTCATAGCTAGCTCCCACTTGATTGAGTCATCAACTTGCATTACTTCCCCGTAACACTCTTGTTCACCACCATCAGTTAGTAAAATGTAGTACAATGAAATGAAGTACCTCTGTGGTAGTCTTATAGTCCTGAAATATCTTCTAGGTTCAAACATGGACGTTAGTGGTTCAGCTTCTGAAGCTATTTTATCTTGATCTTCTTGATCATTGTCTTGCATGTTATTCATTGAGAAATCTTTTAAAAGAACTACCTCTTGCTTCTTCACTTCAATGCTTGGATTTTCTGACTTTATGTTGAGTCTATCTTTGTACATCACTTTTTCATTGAATATGACGTCTCTACTCCTTATAATCTTGCGGTTTTGGTCATCCCAGAAACAATAACCAAACTCAGCATCACCATAACTAAAGAAAAAACATTTATTAGATTTAGCATCAAGCTTACTTCTAAGAGTATAGTCAATAGGAACATAGGCTAAACAACCAAACACTCTTGAGAAAGAATAAATTACCTCTTTGCCACTCTAAACTTCTTATAGGATCTTGCAATTTAACGGTATAGAGGATCTTCTATTGAGCAAGTAGGCTACGGTATTAATTGTGTTAGCATAAAATATATGTGGTAGTTTAGCATGCAATCTCATGCTTCTTGCACACTTATTTAGGGTTATGTTCATCCTTTCGACGACACCATTCTGTTAAGGAGTTGTAGGAATGGTCTTCTCCATCTTGATCCCATTATTAGCATAATATTCTTTGAACCCTTGATCAATGTACTCTCCCCTATTATCGGATTAACACTTCACCCTTAGGTTTGTCTCATTTTGAACCATTGTTTTCCACTTTTTAAAAGTATCAAAGACATCATTTTTTTTTTTTTTTGCTAAAATAAACCCATACTTTTCTGCTTGCATCATCAGTAATCGTCACATAATACTTTGAGCCTTCAAGAGATGACATGGGAGCGGGTCCCCACACGTTTGTATGAACTAACTCCAACTTATTTGCCCTTGGTTCCCTTGCTACTTTGGAAAAACTCAATTTTCTTCATTTGCCGAAGATGCAACTTTCACACAAACTATGACCAATCGACTTTAACTCTGGTAGTTTTCCTTTTGATTGAAGCTCTTGTATTCCTATCATGCTCATATGCTATGATAAGAGCTTGAAAATACGTGTTTGGTTAGTGATTCAATTGGATTATTTGTGAGAAAATTAGTTTAAATTGCGAAATTTGAGTTAATTATTTCATTTTTATGTGATCACGGGTGTATTTTTAGGTTATAAATGATATGTGAATAAAGAATAATGATGTTGATGGAATTTGTGATGAGTAGGAATAAACGGTGCAAGAATCAGAATTGAAATTAGGAAGTTATGATGCGTTGAAGATGAGACTTAAAACCTGAAAATTCTTCAAGATGAGCATGTTTCAATGTTTTGATCATAACTTGAGCTGTAGAATTTGGAATTTGATGATTCTTATGGCGTTGGAAAGATTATTCAGAGGGCTACAAAGCTTATGTTGATGACTTTGCAAAATTTTGAAGACATCAGACTCATGGGATAGAAAGAAGGATCACTGCAATGACTGTTTCTGTCGTTGTAGCGTTGGAATGCGATCCTAGATGGGCTGTTTTATTTCCTCATCTGAATCTGACATGCCTTCTTTCCTAATTAACCTTCAAACCCTAACACTATAAATAATGGTCTTTAATTAGTTTTTAGGGAGATTAGAAAGGGAGAAGAGCAACCACTATTTTGGAGATTAGGATTCTTGTAGTTTTCGTTCACCAATTAGTGTAGTCTTTCTATTTTCTTTCTTGAACTCATTTTATTGAATACCATGGGTGTTTCTAGTACTGCAATTATGAACTAGATTTCTTTTTTATGGCTAAAGATATAGCCTAATTTATGAATATGTATTGACGTTATTGTTGTTAATTTTAATCGAGCATTGTTCTAAGTTTTATTATTGTGTGTAATGCTTTCAATTCTTATGGATCCAAGAGTTGAATGATGTCATGGGTTGGGTTGAGATCAAGAGATGAAGCCTAATTAGTTTAATGTAATAAAACCACAGATTGAGCGAACGCTAGAGATATATTACCGCGATTTGTGAGGTTTTGGTAAATTCTATAAAACTTAATGATCTTTTAACTTCTAAATACAACTTAGAGATATTTTGGATTGTTACGTAAGAGTTAATTCGCTAATTATTCGAGAGAAAGTTAGTAAAATATTAGGAAATATTGCCTTTAAAATAAGCTTAATTAAGTTAGTAATAATTGCCAATGCATATGATTAAATTGGTGTGAAATTTGTGCCATAGATTTAAGTCATACTGATTTTCAACGAAAGTTTGATAATAATTCTGCTGCTATTTACTTTTTAATTTGTTTTACTTTTAATATTTATTTCTTAAGGATTTTGATTTATCAAATAGTAATAAGATAGATTGGTTTGATACTTCTTAAGTAATAGTTCTCTTAGGATTCAATACTCGTTACTCGATCTTTATTACTTGCGAGATTTTGTATACTTGCGAATAACCTGTCAAGTTTTTGGTGTCATTGTTGGGGAACTACTTTTTTTTTTTTACCAATATTATTACGAACTATCTATTTGCTAATTTGATTTGTTTTAAAAAAAATTAATTTTTATTTTATTTTATTTTGTTGTGTTTGTTTCTTTCATTTAGATTTTGGAGAGCTTACGTTCTAAAGGTGGTGGTGATCTTAATCTTCGCAATTCTGAGATTGAGAAAACGGCTAAACAATTGAGAAAAGAAAAGAGGCAAGCCATCTTAGAAAATCAGTGGTTGACAAGGGAATTATAAATCTCAATATGAAAAATCAAAAGCATCAGAATGAGGAAATCCTAGCGGTAAATGCAACTGGTGGAGTTGTAGTTGTTCAAAGAGCGTTGAAGGACTACTATAGTCCTACTGTTGAAGGGTGCTATTTTAGCATTAAGAGACCACCAGTTCAGACGAATAATTTTGAGATCAAGCCAATTGTTTGGGTTTTGCTACTAGTCGTGCTTATGCTCATTTAGGGATTGATATTATTTGGGAGAGAACTCAAGATTTAGGTTTTGAAATTTGGGAGCCAAAATTTTATTTACATTCGAAATGATGTTTTTTTTTTTTTTAATTATGGGAGTATCTAATGTGGTGAGTGAGTGATGTGGCAAATGAGATGACATCTATTACATCGACGGCCATGTCAAGTAGTATGATGGTTAGTAAGAGTTGGTACTAATTATAGTATTATTGATAATAAAATTCTAATTACTTTTACAATAATATAAGATGTATAAACAAATCATACAAAGATTTATATACAAACTGAATAGAAGTATGAATACAAGAGTCAAAATCATAATATTCACCTTTTTATTTATTTTGTGCCACATCATATATCATTTGTTTATATTCATAAAATTACTTTTATTTTTAATATTAAACGAGTAACTTTAATTTATTTAACTACATCACATCATCTTGTAAGTTTTAATACTTAAAAAAAAAACAAAAAACAGTTTTAGATGGTTTGTTTTTGCAGTCAATTGAACCGGCCGGGTCAGCGTCACTGGTTGATTATCTTCTCAACAGCATGTGAGACACAGTCACGCAGACACTTTCTCTTTCGCTTAGACTAAAGAAGACAACAGTTTCAAAACCCTCATTCTCCTTTGTTTCAACAGCCAGAGAAAGGCTAAAAAAAAATAAAAATGCCTTTCATATCGAAAATCAAGAGACAAACCGATTACAATCTCTTTCCTTCCTCAACTCCCATCGTCATCGACAATGGGGCCTCCTATTTTCGTATTGGGTACCTTCAAAACCCTAATTTTTAACCCTTCTTCATTTGTTTACTCAATTCTAATTATGTTTTTAATTGCTTTCAATTCCATTCTCAGCTGGGCTGGAGAAACAGAGCCACGTGTTATTTTTCGCAACATTGTTCAAAGACCTCGCCACAAGACTACGGGCGAAACTGTAAGTATAGTTGGTGATCATGACCCTGCATTGTTGAAGTACTTTGATTGCACGCGCTCTGGGCCTCGGTCAGCGTTTGACAACGACGTCGTTTATCAGTTTGAGATTATGGAATATGTATGCCCAGTTTTTTATGTTATTTGTGTTTGCTTGGTCATTTCGATTTCAATGGCTTTGATCAAATGTTTCGTTGGGTTATGTGCACTTGTGTTTTGGAGAAAATTGTGGTTTCATATAGTTTGTTTTGTGTTTTTGCAGATTCTGGACTTTGCTTTTGATCGGCTTGGCGCAAATGGGTCAGGGGTAAAGTAATTGACAGTTTGTTTTGCTTTTTTATATGGTTTGAAGTTCATATGCATGTATTTGATGTTTTCATTTCTAAAGGCTTAGTTTTACACCCAGTTCTTAAGTCTACCTTGATGCATGTTGAGCTATCTTTTTGTTATGGATTTCTATTGATTTTTGTGAAGAGTGTGTCTTTTGGTTGTTTGCAATGTAAGTAATTCAGTGAAATGTATCAGATTTTAGGTTTTATCGGCATTTAAAGATCACAAGGGATGGGAATGATATGTAATCTTGGTTTGTCAATTGTCAACAGGCTAGTTAAGATTGTGAAATTTCTTTTATTTGCATGCACGATATACGATTCTATATTCTTAATTTTCAGTTTTAGACTGTCCTGCGTATCTAAGATTTCTGCTTACCTTGTCTGTTAACTTGACCTTTTCTTGATTTATGTTCATTTGAGGGCAGAACAGATTGATCATCCAGTCCTGATCACGGAATGTGTTTGCAACCCTGTTCATTCTCGTAGTAAAATGGCAGAACTTCTTTTTGAAACTTATGGAGTTCCATCAATAGGTAAGACATCAAAACTTTCTTATTTATGAAACTTCTGTCGGATCGGGATTCAAATTTATTTAGTGCATCAATAAGCCATAGCTTGTTGGAGCAACAACTGATGATTGGCCGGGTGGTTGTAAATGTTCCCTTTCCTTCTTATGTTCTTCCTTCAGAATTGTGGGATCAAATACTATAAGTCTAATCTATTTTTAAATTTGTATTGTACATGTGATCGCAGCATTTGGTGTTGATGCGGCTTTCAGCTATAAGTACAATCAGCAACATGGGATTTGTGGTCAAGATGGTCTTGCTATCTGTCCTGGATTTTCCACTACTCATGTTATTCCAGTAAGTCCCTTAACCTCAATATGTGATATTTGTGTATATGGATTTGTTTGCTAGGTACAGGTGGCTGGTGTTTAATTCTATTGAGGAGCATTTATAGCTGCTTGTCATGATATAAATGATATTATGAATCGGATGGTGCTTGGATCTTTCTCTGTTAAGTCTCATTTCGCATCATCATTGTTAAAGTCATAGCATCTTGATTTTGTTTCATTTTGGTGAATCCTTTTAGAGGTTTGATCTGTGTATACCTAGCAAGGTTGAACTTCTAATATATGATTCCCTCCTCATGCATGCTCACTTCTGTGTATGCACATATATGTCAACATGTCCTTTAGTGTAAGTAACCTTGTTAATTCAAATTTTTACCACTGCTAAATTTGTTTGCAGTTGTGTAATTAACAATAACAAGTTTATTCTGGAACCCCTATGTTACTTTTTGGGTTCAATATTGTGGTACTGTTTGTGTATTTGTGTTTCCAGAATAGATTATTACTAAAATTATAGAATATTGTCACAATTGAACTTTGATGTAATAATACATGTCTCCTTGACTCACAGTTTGTTGGAGGAGAGCCTGTTTACAGAGGTTCCTGCCGAACTAATATTGGTGGATACCATGTCACTGATTACTTGAAACAACTTCTTTCTCTTAAATACCCTCATCATATGTGAGTGTAAATTCAGCTTGGTTTGGCA
This sequence comes from Pistacia vera, assembly GCF_008641045.1. NCBI lineage: Eukaryota > Viridiplantae > Streptophyta > Magnoliopsida > Sapindales > Anacardiaceae > Pistacia > Pistacia vera. The sequence goes on along the minus strand of NW_022195298.1, from coordinate 71,480 downwards.
TTGATTATTTTGAACCGACTTGTACAAAGCTTTTAATCGTGTTTTTTGAAATGCTTAAATAGGGCTAGGCTTACATGGGAGAAGGTTGAAGACCTGAAAATGGAGCATTGTTACATTGCACCAGATTATTTTTCAGAAGCTCGACTGTTTCAGGTAATGTCCTTGGTTCTTCTCTCCTTCCACTCTTTCCTTCTACATATGAAGGTAACTGATGCAGTCGTTTTGACAGAAAGGGACCAAAGAAGCTGAGGATAAGACCAGGTGTTGGCAGCTCCCATGGGTTCCACCACCAACTGAGGAACCTCCTTCAGAAGAAGAGATTGCAAGAAAGGCAGCTATCAAAGAGAGACAAGGGCAACGTTTGCGAGAGATGGCTGAAGCAAAGAGGTCTTCTAGAATAAATGAACTGGAAAATGAATTGCATGGTTTGGGGTTTCTTTTACGGCAACTTGAACAAGTGGAAGCGAATGACATTCCATCATTCCTTTCAGCCACTGGCTATGTCTCCAAGCAGGAAATAGAATCTTCCCTTGCAAAAGTAACACAATCGTTACGAAAAGCTAAAGGTGAACCAAAGAGTGAACAAGCTGAAGTTGAGGAGAAGACAGAAGCTTCTATGAATGAAAAGTATCCTCTTATTCAAATTCCTGACAACATGCTGACCTCTGAGCAGGTACTCAATCCCAAAGAACCAAAACTAAAGAAAATGAAGAAAAAGTGCATAATCATTGCAATAGGTTTTTATTATGAAGTGTTTAGGATGCTGCTTAGTATGAGTGTGCATTATTGCGCATTTGCAAAGAACTACATTGCTACCTGCCTCCCCCCCTCGTTTGATTTTCTCCTTAGTAATAAAATTACTCTTGGCTATGGTCTCTATACAGCTTAAGGAGAAGAGGAGACAGATTTTTCTTAAAACCACAACTGAGGGGCGCCAGCGAGCTAAACAGAAACGTGTTGATGAGGGATTGGAACGAGAAAGAAAAAATCAAGAAGATGAAGAAAGACGCTTGTATGTGCCAATCTCATGTTCACACTTCACACTTCACACCAAGCCCCCTCTCCCCAAAATAATAATAATAACTTGTCTCTTTCTTTTTGATGTAGAGAGAACCCTGAACTTTATGCTGAGCAAATGCGGGCTAAGTACAAAGAGCTTTCTGAGAGAATTGACCAGCGAAAACGACTTAAGACCAACGGGAGCCACACAAATGGAAATAATACATCTGGAGGGGTGGGCCGTGGTGAGAGATTGAATGCTGCCCAGAGGGAAAGGATGCGCCTCTTAACAACGGCTGCCTTTGATAGAGGGAAGGGTGAGGACACTTTTGGTGCAAAAGATGAAGATTGGCAACTCTACAAACTGATGAGCAGAGATAATGACGATGATGACGAGGGAGCAGAAGCAGATGAAGCTGAGCTGGCCCGCGTCTCTTCTAGGCTGCAGGTCAGTTTTATCCTAATATGTAATGAGGAGCTCTGAATTTTTCTGACATATTTTTTGTCTGAATTTTTCAATACCAATAATTTCTAATCATCAATCTTCAATGTGGCAGGAGATAGACCCAAAATTTGTTCCCAAGCAAGAATTAGTACTTCCACAATCTGCTGCCGAGGCACCACGGCTCCGTCCTCTTACCAAGGAAGATTTCCAAATTGTTCTTGGGGTTGAAAGGTTTCGCTGCCCTGAAATTTTATTTCATCCCAACTTGGTTGGAATTGATCAGGTAGGGTTAGACGAGATGGCGGGGGTATCAATAAGAAGATTACCATCGAAGGACGAAGATCTGGAGCAGAGATTGACAAGTTCAATTTTCATGACTGGTGGATGCTGTCTTTTCCCTGGTATGAGCCAGCGCTTAGAAGCAGGAATTCGAATGATTCGACCTTGTGGGGCACCCATAAACGTGGTTAGAGCATTAGATCCAGTTCTTGATGCATGGCGGGGTGCTTCTTTATATGCTGCTAAGTTGCAGTTTACAGAACAAACATTTACTAGAATGGATTATTATGAGAAGGGTGAGGACTGGCTTCGTAGGTATCAGCTGCGGTATACATTATAATCAGTTGCTCTTCCCACTTGTCAATCATCTCGTGACATGAGATAGCAATTAAAAAATTAGTTATATTTAAGACCAAAAATGTTGGATTCTCCGGCAGCTCATTCAGATTGCTGCCATTCTGATGATATAATTTGAATACTATTTTAGCTTTTATAAATGGATAGATGGCTGCCACATATATAGTGTTCTCACTCAAACCTTGTGGATGAAGTGGGTAATCTGATTTTCGTTTATGATTTTGACATATAAAAATATCGTCCAAATGGAGGTCAGAAGCAGGAAAAATCATATGGGTATTAAAGAATTAAATGGAACTTTCCATTAATTTACAATATAATATGTTATGTTTTCAGAGACATCCATCCAATTGCATTAAAATAATAAGTAAATAAGATTGTGAATTATAACTAACGGCTATTTTCGATTTTACATTACTTGGCAAAAATAAATCAACTGACAGCTTTGATTTATGAAATTGACCGTTAGAATATTATTGTGTATAACGAAACAAATACAAAGCTTTCTTTGTTTAAACGTATAAAAAGACCGCTCCTATTATGCCCTACCTTACCATTCACAAAATTTGACCGTTGCAAATCTTGCTCTTTACAAAACCAAGCTCTCTTGAAAAGCCCTCTCTTTGCTTGCGGAGAGAGGCCTTTTCCCATCTTCTACCTCTCATTTTCTTAAGAAACAAACATACCCACTTCCTCTATCAACTCCAAGAAGCAAAGAGAAAATATCCAAAAAAGCTCACAGAAATGGATTCTCCTCAAACGAAAAAATCTGGGCTTAATCTCCCAGCTGGAATGAACGAGACTTCTCTGATACTTGATTTTTCGGGTTCTTTTCGCACAATATCGAACCTATCATCACCTTCATCAAGATCATCAACTTGCAGTGATAGATTCATTCCGTGCAGATCTTCTTCAAGATTGCATACTTTTGAGCTGATTGAGAAAGAATCGCCTGTTAAAGAAGGAGGGAATGAGGCTTATAATAGATTGTTAAAGTCTGAGCTTTTTGGGGCTGATTTCGTTTCTGTTTCTTCTCCTGCAGGTAAAGGCTCGCCAATGAGTCCTAGCAAGAATATGTTGAGGTTTAAAACTGACCATTCTCCTGGGCCTAATTCTCCTTACTCGCCTTCAATCTTGGGGCATGATAATGGCTTTTCTAGTGAGACCTCTACTCCGCCTAAGCTGCCAAGAAAAGTTCCTAAAACACCACACAAGGTAAGTGAGGCCTGTTTTATGATATTTGCTACTGCTTTTATGTTGATTTCAGTTCAGGATTTAAGCATCAATTTGAAGATGAAATTAAAACTTTGTGTTAAACGTATTAAAAGTGTGTATCGGTTAAGAGGAAGTTTTGTTTTGAAGAGAACCTTACAGATGAATCCTCTAAGATTCAAAGATATTATAGGCAGCAGAAATATGTTGGTAGAGAAAACTTAAAACATGGTTGGTAATTGAAAGTCAATGGTTGCAGGTTTTGGATGCTCCATCTCTTCAAGATGACTTCTATTTGAACCTGGTGGATTGGTCATCCCAAAATGTACTTGCTGTTGGGTTGGGCACTTGTGTTTATCTATGGACAGCATCAAATAGCAAAGTAAGTTTACTAGTATGGTTATAACAAATAGAAGGGCTGAGTTATCGCAAAATCTTTTACCACTGTATCTCTAATTCTTTTTAGTTGCCGTTGAAAAGCGTCGAATGGGTTTGCTAAATTTCAACATAATCTTATTTTCAGGTAACAAAATTGTGTGACTTGGGGCCTAGTGACAGTGTATGTTCTGTCCAATGGACCCGGGAAGGTTCATATATATCAATTGGTACAACTCTTGGTCAAGTTCAGGTAACTAATTGTTTCTCTCATATCATGTTTTCTGCATATGACATTTATTTGTTAAACAAGATTTTTGTTGAGCACTTTTGGCCTGTTTCACAGGTATGGGATGGTACGCAGTGCAAAAGGGTAAGAACTTTTGGTGGCCATCAAACAAGAGCTGGAGTCTTGGCGTGGAATTCGCGCATACTATCATCGGGAAGTAGAGACCGAAACATACTTCAGCACGATCTTCGTGTTTCAAGTGATTTCATTGGCAAGCTTGTTGGACACAAATCTGAGGTAAAGCTTATTGGACACAATGATGAAAAAGAAATTAAACAAGTTTATTTCAATTCATAAGAAACACAGCTGCCTTAACCTTCTATATGATCTCACAGGTATGTGGGCTGAAATGGTCCCATGATGACAGGGAGCTTGCATCTGGTGGAAATGATAATCAGGTAATAAAATCAGTTCATATGTGTTAATAGGTTCATATTTATTTATCTTTACAGTTCTACTACTAGTGATAGCAATACTAATTTAATGTGGTGTGTGCTGCTGTTGTATTAGCTCCTGGTCTGGAACCTACATTCTCAGCAACCAATTCTGAAATTGACAGAACATACAGCTGCAGTGAAGGCCATTGCTTGGTCACCCCATCAGAGTGGCCTTCTTGCTTCTGGAGGAGGAACTGCTGATCGGTGTATTCGCTTCTGGAACACTGCCAATGGTCATCAGTTAAATAGTGTTGACACTGGGAGCCAGGTTAATAATATTTTTGACATGCATATTTTTACAGGAGTGTTGCTTTGCATAGTGTTTAGCAAGAGTGAAATTCTCTTGCATAAATAGATTTAGTGCTGTGTGTGCCAATGAACACCATGCTCACTCATATTATGTTACTTGCAGGTATGCAATCTAGCATGGAGTAAAAATGTGAATGAGCTTGTGAGCACTCACGGATATTCCCAGAATCAGATTATGGTGTGGAAGTATCCATCAATGGCAAAGGTATGTACAATTTTGTCTAATGAAGTACATTTGAAAAACTAGATTTTGAGGGATTCATATAGCAACTGAGATCAGTCCATGCTACTTATCATGTTTCTGTGCAGACATTTGAAAAACTATAAAACAAGCTATCTAATGTAACATAATAACCACCATTTTTTATTATGATAGGTTGCAACTCTAACTGGCCATAGTTTGCGAGTACTATATCTTGCAACGTCACCTGATGGACAGGTTGGTAATCTTTCTTCAGTGATTAATCCTTTTATATAATTCTCTTTTAGATTCATTTGTAAAGTTCCTGTATTAGAAAATCTTAAAGTCCAATTTTATGTTATCCTGCAGACAATAGTGACTGGAGCAGGGGATGAGACTTTGCGCTTCTGGAACATCTTCCCATCCATGAAAGCACCTGTAAGTTTATGGCATTTCGATATAAGTCAATTCTCTGAATAATATAGCTTTTGTTGCTCTCCTAATGGAGCCTTTTTCTTCTCTTTATGTTTCCAGGCACCAGTCAAAGATACTAGTCTTTGGTCATTAGGACGGACCCATATCCGATAACAAACTCTTGGCCAATATATATATATATATTATATTGTAAATTAGTTTGCATGTGGAGATACCAAAAAAGTATAGAAGCAGCTACAACCATAAATGTTATGAGGGCTTGGTATGTCTATTTATTTAATTGGTTTTCACTTTGTGTATTTTCAAGTGTTTAGAGTTGAGAGGTTTGTAAAGTGGTCTAACCAGGAAAAAGAAAGTGTAAATGTAACAGATTTCAAGCATATGGTTTGTCTGTATGAAAGAGCACCAGTTGAGAGGGCTTGGTATGTCTGTTTATTTGATTGGTTTTCACGTTGTATATTTTCAAGTGTTTACAGTTGAGAGGTCTGTAAAGTGGTCTAACCAGGAAAAAGATAGTATAAATGTGATTTCAAGCATATGATTAGTCTCTATGAAAGAGCACCAGTATTCCATAGAACAAAAAGTTGAATGAATATCCTGAACAGATTCTACAACTCAACATATTCTGTAACATATGCCTGCTTCGAATGTTTTTATAATGCAACAAATATTACAATGACTGAATACAGCGGAAAGTCATTTTCGCATTGCCAAGTGCATGTTGCTCGACTTCAATTGTGAATCTACCCTATGACTGTAAACCTTGACAAATAAATAAAACTCTTGGATGAGATCTTGTAGCTTTAGGCGCAACCATGATGCCTTTCTGAAGAGTGGTTTGCAAATTGGTTAATTCTGACACGCCAAAGAAATGATATATAATAATACCATGACCTCTTCGATAATTAACTGTTTGTTGAAGTAAATTCTCACCTTTAACATCCTCACTCTTAGAAGTTAAGACACAGGTGTCCACCTGGTTTCAATACACCATTTTCATCTGGATCAGAATTTAAATCATTTGGATGTTCCTCCCCTCGATCATCAACTGGATGAGCTGAGGCAGCCCGACCAACAGCCAAATCAAGTGCTCGCATCCCTAACTCAGCAGATAAAGCTGCCTCTTAGTAGTAATTCCAGAAACTGAGGGACACATATGAGAGTATCACAGAAAACCCTTTTTGCTGCACAAATTCATATAGAAGCAAAATTGTGTAACATGAGAAAGAGAATAATTACAGATAAGGTCACCCAGCATATGGAAATGAGGAAAACAGCAATATGAACACACTGCAGAGATACAAAATTCATATGGGTGACATTGAACCATAAGAGTAAGGAACACCAAAATTAGACTTAACTATGAAGGCTCAAGTACACATTTGAAATTCCTTGGTCATACTTCCAGTACATAGCTTTGATCAAAGGTTATGATGCCACTCCCATTTAACATAAAACCGTGCCCAAAATTCCTTTTACATCAAACTTGGTATTTAAAGAAACAAAATATGTAATTGCCTTGTAATAAGGATGTAGATTATCATTCAAAATATCCACGAAATTTAATCAAAAGCATAAAGGATGTAATTTTATGCATAAACCAGTTAAGTCTAGCTAAGATCAGCTACTTTATTATGTAAGAGATAATCCTATACACTTTGCAAATAGGAAAATTGGTGTTGCTATAATTGAAAAGAAGAAAGATAGAGAGATAGAGTTGTAGGACATTCATAGGGTTGAAACCAAACATAAACAATAAGCAATGTGATGCTGACATATTAATGAAACTCTTAATACCTGCTATAGAATATTATTGAGAATGATATTATTCAAAAGATTAGCATCTACAAACAATTTGAAGACAACTAAATGACAAACAATTGATCATCAACATACCTTAGGGGAGAGCGCCCTAACTTGAGGTTTGGGCAGATCTATAAATCTGCTGAAAAAGTTTGAACCCTTGACACATGAAGAGAGGAACCTTCACTTCTGCTCTGATACCACCATGTCAAATCAATTCTTTTCACTGAAAACAAAAACTTTGATCAAATTGTTCATTGCACAGGAAATGGCAAAACTTTAATAAAAATAACACCTTATATCAATGCCCACAACAGTCCCACCATTTTTTAGTGGTCCCAAGCTCTGGCAAGCTACCTATAATTCGTTCAAAAAAGAAAGAAAAAAAAAATCTTATAAAAACAAAACATAACAGCAGAATGGTAAGAGAGAGATGATATGGAGTCCAAAGCGGACAAAAAAAAACCTGAAGCCAAGCACCGGGGGCGCAGCCGAGATCAAGAACTGAAGAGCCTGGTTTGAGATGCTTTGTGTTGCTTTGTATTTGAAGGAGCTGATTTGAAAGACATAAGACACAACAAGTGAAATTAATGTAAAATAATAAATAAATGGAAAGGAAAATGAACTATAAACCAAAAGAAGAGCGAGCAACGTAGCCAAGGCGTGAGCCTCTCTGTAGAAGAAGTCCGGTGCTCCTGCACCGCTCATCTCCTCTATCACCTTAAACCCGCTCTCTGTCAAGGATTCGGGGGTTTTGCTTCATTTTGTTTTGTTTTATTATAAATAAAAATTTACAAATTATATTAGAACCCGGGGTTTGGATTTGGATCGATCGGTCGGTCGGATGGGTAAAAAGTCTATCCTAAACGGAGTGGACGATAATGGATCATTGGGAATAATTCTATCTCAGGTTCATATTACTAATATAAATCTTTATTTTACTAATTAATCCACCAAATATAGTTGCTCCTTTTCATTTGAGGTGCAATTGCAATGGGATTCGAGAATTCTTTTTTTATAGTATTGATATTTGTTTAAATTAAAAATTAAATGCTTTTAAGTTTTTGTTAATATAAAATATAATATATATAGGTGGGAATAAGAAATCCAAGTAAACGGAACCAGTGGATACCCGAAATCGAACTGGAACCGGCATGGAAAGGGTCGGTTTTGGTTCTAAATTTGGTGGAACCGGTACTTTGCGATTCCAGTTCTTGTTCCAATTCCACCACTTCAAGAATCAAAACTGGAACTAGGAACTGGAATTGGAACCGAGGTCCAGGTGCCCAGAGAGTATTTGTAATTTTTGTAAATTGTTGGAAGTATATTTGTAATTTTCACAGGGTATATTTGTCATTTTTGTGCATAGTAGGGGGTATTTGTAATTCTCCCAGGTAATCGGAACCGATTGGTTCTGGCTCTTTGGAAAAAGGGTGGGTACTCGAACCCGATCACCCCTATATATATACTTTATATTGTTTGTCCTTATTAGAGATGATAATGGGCCGGGTCGGGATCGGGTACCCCTTGGCTTGGGCCCAAGCCTGACCCCATGACAAAGCCCAGTCCCGGCCCGAGCCTATCACAGGGATGATGGGTAAAGCTCAAGCCCGACCTAACATGCTTTTTGTAATCTCAGTCTTGGCCTAAGTCCGCCAATTTTTATAATGTGATTTTTAAATATTAATAAATTTCAATTTTTTTTATATTTTTAATTCTAGAAACAATTTTAAATATTAATTTATTTTTTAATACTCACCAAATATTAATAAATTTCAATTTTTTTTTATATGTAGGATAATTCTGTAATTAGATATATAGTATAAGGGTAATTTAGTAAAATTAATAATAAAATTGTTGGGTCATGATTGAAGACAAACCCATGCTCGGCCTGTACCTGAGGGCAGGCCTTAAAATTAGTCCCAAGCCCAAACTCAAGCTCGCTAACAACAGGTAAAGCCCGGCTTTTTCGAGACAGGCCGAGTTGGGTACCCGGAAATATCGGGCCCATTGTCATACCTAGTCCCTATTCAATACTTGCCAAAAAAAAAAAATTGAGAGAATATAATATATGTGTTGAAACTTGAATCCAAGCCCTCAATATAGGATTCCATTAATTAGCAAAATGATTGGAAATTAGTTTGAAATAATTGTCCAATTGGGATTAATCTGATTAGTATCTATAAATGTAGTGAAAGGCATATTAAATCGACTCATAGTAAAATCAAGTGTGTTATGCATAAATGCATGCAAGCCGAGTAACCCAACTAGATCTCCCCTTATAAACCTATGAAAATTGTCAAACTCTCGTATGGTTTGTAAAATACCAATAGTTATTGCATTACAAATGGGTTGTATTATATAATTAATTATTCCACAATCTTGCACAACTAACACTAATTTGTAGCATATATAAACCCTAATAAAAACATAGAAGTCATGAGGTTGAGCCATTTACGTAACCCATGCATAAGCAATGCAATATAGACAGTTATCAGTTGACCATCTCCACTATTTGAAGGATATCTCTACTAGATTATGAACAGGTATGACTCAATTCATTTTATGGTTCAAAAATTTCTTGTTTTTTTAAAACACAACAATTTTGATTCTAGTATACTCCAATCAACTCCTGCTCGAATTGCCCCTTTTACGCTATACCAAAACTCAAACACATATTTAGTACAATAATAATACTCACTTGGTCAGCAAACATGAGGAGAAACCTAAGCCACCAAAATTTTCAACTAAGAGACAAACACCGACACTCTAGAATACACCAATACATGTGCTAGAGAATAGAGATAGATAAAGTGATTGGTCTTTTCTTAACAAGAATGAATCCCCTGTCATTTGTTTTAACTCATAAATGATGTAATGCATTCAGTTTGTGTTTAACTCTTAAACCTCAAAACCAAAATAGTTTTAAATGTAAAGCAAAGAAAAAGAAAAATCTAAAACAACAAATAACTCTTTTCATTAACTTTTTTCAAATCGTTTACAGTGCTACTGATACAAACTGTGGGATTAACTAGTACAGTGCTTTCAAGAGGTTTGCATTTCTCCAAGCTTTTGACATCTGAAGTTGCCTGGTGTCTGTAGATTTCCTCAGAAGCATATACTATAGTTATGGTTTCAGAAACAGGAAGTGCCAATGAACAATATATACATGAGGCATTCTGCGTCTTTTCTGACAGAGTCGATTACTGCCATTGAATTGGGACTAAATTTTGCAGAATGAAATGAATCAGCTTCCGATTCGCTGCCTAACCTTCCCAGCCAATACAGATAGAATAACTATATATTAAGTTGTTCAACATTGCATACAAGGTAATGAAAGAAGGATTTAAACATAAATATTAGTACCTCAGGCTGCAAGTGGGGAGAATCCCCAATCATGCCTTCAATGAGTGATGGTGAACATGCATTTAACAAGTTGGCTTCAAGACGAGAGTGCAAAAACAATTCGGCCCTTCCAGCCCTGAAGCAACCACCGGCCATCTTCGTCAATTACAAAATCCTTGTGGTAGTATGCTTCCACTTTTCCTTGGCATCTTCATATTTTCCTTATTCAGCGGGAGCTGAGTAAACCCAGCCCTCGCTGTCCGGTACTGCCACTGCTTGAAGTTCTGGTCTTTCAATCTCTCTGCATCCTCACATGCAATGACAATTGCCTCTCGCCCCAATAGCTCTCTCTCCATCAGCATCCGCCTGGAATATCACGAGGCAAAATGGTTTCAAACATGTCAAACAAAGTTGAGAAAAAGAAGACAGCCTCTGAATCTAGTGATAAAGAAGGGAGCACTGTAGGCTCCATTCACAATCCCTTGTATGAAACTCGGATGTATCTTCCTGATCAGGTTTAAAACAGTATCCCTTGGAGCCTCTGCAACCACAGTCTATCCAAGCAGATTTTAAGGCGATCAAACAGTTTACGACAAGCACTTCACCACTCTCAATCTTGAGATCCTCAATTGAATGTGTCCCACTTTTGCGCAATTGCATTGAATTCAAATGGAACATTAAAAGTTTCTGCATACTTTTCCAAGCGGCGACCTGTCTCCTCACCTTTCCGCTGGTCGGAAACCTGGTTGTGGGAGTTCAATCCCAGTTATCCGAAGCTAGGAGGTCCCCCTTGCCTAGACGAAGACGCTGTATGAGGCATGGCCATTGGAAACCATACATAATAACAAAATCTATTATGTGAAGTGTTGTTGCTTTCTCAGCAAATTCATAATTGTTTGTTTGAGAGAATTTGAGAGCTTCCGAAATGGACAAGCAGCAAGAACAGATGGTACGCTTTCAGACATCAGCAGCTGATGCAGCTCGCAAGTTGTAAGATTATGTTAACCTTGGTTCCAGCACCAGCCAAGCGTGCCTCAAGTCCATCAGCAAATAATGGGCCATTCTCTGCATTCCATCCCGTAGAAGACGATTGCGTCTAATTTTCTCAGTAGCTCATCTGCATTCTTTATCATTGGCTGCAACAGCTTGTGCACAAAGGGTCAGCAGATTTTAAATCAACACATCCTTTTTAGCTCCATGCTTCTTTCCACGGCCTTACCACCATTAGGCCCTTTTGGGGTCTACATGCTGCACATTCTTGCTCATCCCATTCTGCAAAGCTTTACGAATCTGAGATTCACTCTCTTTAGGACTTAGCAATACAATATCAAACATTTCTTGACTCACTGTTGATTCGGTATAAACTGCTGACTGCTTATTATTTCTCCCACTCTCTAAATTGACATCATCACTGTAAGGATTCTTCCTTCCTCGTGAACCATCAGGAGAGCACCCATTCTCAGGCTTCCTGCCCACCTTATCTACCACATTCCTAGGTTCTTCATTTGGCTCTTTAGATGACAATCCGTTATTTTCTACAGGAGTGATCTAGGAATTCCCATTAGGTAGAAACTTACTCGCCTCCTCAAACCCTTTCCTAAGTTGCATCAGAGACTCACTATTGCTAAATATTTGGGATATATTAAGAGTACTCACCGGGGAATCCACAAACCCATCAGCTACATTACCACCGCTGTTCCCCGAGCCATCAGACGTCTGAGAAGCTAAATTTGAACCCGTATACTCACCCAAATCACAATTCCATCCATGATCCACCAAGCCATCACTATTAGTATTTCCAATACTATTGTTAAAGCATGAAAACTCCAAATCATGATTTACACCTAGGCTTTCATGGTTTTGATCAACATGAATTTTCGGGTCAAATTTGGGTGAAGGAGGATACTTCTCCCCAAGAAGCTCATACAAAGACCTCTCAGCAGCTTGAAGAGCTGCTGAAGACTCTTGAAACATACAGGCCTTCTCTCCAATGTCCTCTTCCATAAGCATATCATTTATGTACCTAAGAACTACATCATTAAAATCATAATCCTGATCATGTGAATTTCCCTCTTGAGACACAAACGAAGAGGGTGGTGTTGGATTATCAGGAATTGGATCAGGTAACAAAAACTGCATATCTTCAAAGCTAACAAAACCATCATTAACTTTGAATCCATTACCAAGATTCTGATTGGGTAAGGTCAAAAGGGTCTCATCATTAAGCCCGTATTGATTCACAGAACCATTGTATCCTCTCAACTCATGATCCATGACCATCTATTTTGTAAAAAAGACAATAAACTAGAACCAAAAAGTTGAAAACTTTCAAACACCAACAAGTCAAAACGCATACAAAGAAGGAGCTTCGGCAACAAAAGGAACACCTGCGACTTCTATCTAGAGACTCAAAACAAGAACTTGACAACGTGAAAGATGTAAAAAAAGAGAGTTTTCAACTTCACAGAAACACATGAACCTCAGAGTTTATAGATGAAGTACCTTGCCCGAGAGAGGCATATCAAATCTCGCTGCTTCGGTGAGTGTTTGAATAGTTATGATTTGGTCATGAAGTTTTAAGTTAAATATGACAGACGATGAAATGAAACGAAAAGAAATGTTGTCATGACGATGACGAGGTGGAGAAATCTCAGCCGTCCAGTGTTTCGATAGCATCTAACCCAAGTAGTTTAGACTAATACGTGATTGGTCGGAGAAATTAACAAAAACTTCTCCAAAGACTTTCGTACAAGATGATGTGAAATTAACAAAATTAACTGTCACATTATCGTAAAAAAAGAGGAGGAGATTGATGTTAAACTGATGGTGCGGTAATTACCACGTATAAAGACTTTTTTTTATACATCTAACATTTCTCGATTAATTTAGAGACTAAACTAAAAGTTTGATCACTTTAAATATAATTTTTTTTTAATTAATATTAGATAAACTCCAACCTTTTATGGGATTTTTTTTTTTTTATATATAATTCAATTAGCTTCATTTTTTCTTCTTATAATTATGAATTTTACATTATATAATTAATTTAATATGGTAATGGGTGACCCCAAAGGTTAGCGTAATAATTAAGGAGGTTCATCACAATATTATTGAACACCCAACAATAAAGAATCTTTTAAAAAGTGTATCTATGTAAAGACAAGATTAAAGAATTAAAAGTCCATGCTAATCCTCTCACTGCTTAATCATCTAATATGTACTTGTTTTTACTATAAATATGGATAGATATATATAAGTGATGTCAAAATTTGAATATGAACCAAGTCTATTTCCAAATTAAGACACAAAGGGTCTTTTGGACTTCAATTTGTTCTTCAAATCTAGAAGAAAATAGCTCAAATGGGAGGAAAAATGTGGACTAAATTAAATGTGTTCACATTATAGTGCGTATAAAACAAAAAAGGAAGTGGGGTTTGTACGAAATTCTAGCAGTTATATGGGTAGAGTTGTGTCACATTTTTGGATGGGTCCATTCTTAAATTCATTGTCAAGTCATTGTCTTCAATAAGTCACATGCTTTCCTCTAGAACATTTCATGATAAACAAAAAGAAAAATGAATGGACATAAAATAAAGAATAATACTATAGTCATCGAAATGAGCACACCAAATTCATGCATCAAATGATATAACGTAATCCTAATTGTTGATTAATATTAATTATTGAATGGTCAGAATTGTGCCATGTTATTCGATGTATAAATTCGGTGTACTCCTTTCGGTGACGGACTGTATTATTTTCCTAAAATAAATTAACATTATGATTGGAAGAATTGGGTGGTAAGCTTCTTCAACGTACACATTTATTTGGTCCAGTGCAAATTTTGAAGAAGAATAATACTGTACGTACTAACGGATTTTACTAACCAATGTACTAATCTTTGTTAAAATCACACATAGTATCTGTACTATGCGCATGATACCCATACTATGCTTTAAGTTAGTACACTAATTTATAGAATCCATTAGTACCCATAGCATTACCCTTTTGAAGAATAATAATACTACACATACATCATTTTTATACAATATTTCCCATACAACATTATGTGACAAGATATGATTGGGTAAAAGTTTAATTTTAACTTTAAATTAGTTAATCATATCTTGTCACATAATGTTGTATGAAAATGATATATGTGTAGTATTACTCTTTGAAGAAATAACGTGCACGTGTGTGTTGAATCAAGAGGGCGGATGAGTTGTTTGATTGTACAACTTAAGACTGACGAGACAAACCCAGCCGGGGTCCATATTCTCGAAGCCAGCCCAAATCCACCCCGGTGATATGCTGTAGAGTTAAGCCCAATAAGACTTGCCTATAGTTGGGCTTAAATCTTGTGATTTGGTACCCTCTCAAATTCATCTGATTTTAAAAATAAAAAACTCTAGATCTGGATCTAGGAGAATCGCATGTGCGTAGGCACATGCTATACAGTAGATGGGTAGCGTGCATAAACAGCTATAGTTGTTGCCTTTGCTTATTGTATAATAATAATCGATTTGATTCATGCGAGGCAGAAGCAGAAACGGATTTCACAAGAAACTAACCAACGAACTAATTGACTTTTCCCCAATTCGCTTGCTGTAACGTGCTGGGAACCAACTATATACAATACACCTACCAGCACCGGCAAACTAACTTCCCTTTCTCAAGTCTCAACTAGCCAACCAACCTTGGCTTTAACCTCCACGACTGCCAAATTCCTTTAGTTTCGTCTTCAAAGAGAATTCATCCTTAAATGTTAAGATTTAATCAAATTGACTTGGTTAAAGATTGAAAGCAAATTTAGTTTTAACAGAAATGGCTGCATAGAATGTTGTTTAAAATAAAAGAATGAATCTAGAAATGAAGTATTAGATGAAAGAATGTAAAACTACATTAGCTGTTCTAGTTCTTCATTCCTCAAAAGTTCAACAAATATGAATTACAGCAATTGAATCAATTAAAACTGTGAGTTTGGTTAGAATGATCTTATTTTCACCAAATCATTTACAAAAGCCGGCCATGAATCATGTAAGTGTGAGAATATTACATAATTTTGAATAAATTTTGTACAGTTTTCGTTTTCACTGTTCCTGTCCACAATTTACCTTTCTTTTTACATCATCACAATTAGATAGCAGGTATTCCATCTTCCTCGGCCTGGCCTTCAATTTTCAGTATTCCAGGATGATGCTTGCCTTGCTGTTTTGCCTGATGCTGAGACCAGTAAGCGTGGGCTGCCAAGACTCTGTCCAACAACTCCTGGGGTACAGGCTCTCCCCTTCTTTGTTGAGGAGCTATTCTTGCAGTATGAACCAGTGTTTTCCATTTATCCTGCATAAAACCGAGAATTATGAGCAAATATCAATAACGGACACCTCTACACGTAGAATAGAAGGATGATTGAAGAAAACAGTCAAACTAAAAGAACTTAACAAGCAGTACAACCAAAAAAGTTTGCAGTCTTATCATTTGGTTAAAGGTCAAAACCTTCAATCCAAGATACATATAAACTCTCTGGCATCTGCACTAAAAAAGTTCGAAGAAGTTTTCTAACCTTCAAGTCCACATAAGTTCGATGATCAGCATCCTCAAAAGAACGCAATTTGACATCACGCCACCTGCATTATGAGTAAATCATTTTAATTCAAAACATCATGAAAAGACATGATTGAGCGAAGGAGGAAATAAGCAAGTAAAGCATAAAGAAAAGAACAGCAGAGGAGAACATCACACCTCCCAGTTCCAAGTTCCTCAACAGCCTGCACCAGTGCTTCTACTTCTGATACAGAAAATGGTCTCCTGGTTCGACGCTGTGCAATGTCAGTTCGCCTAATTTTATTGTTCACAGGAACCACAGCTAGTGCCTCAACTTTAATCGGTGGAACAGCAACTATAGCTCTCGAATCTGACAAACTTGTGTCAGGTAGTAAGTCAGTGTGGGGGGTCATGGGTTCATGATTACTTTCTACATGGTTTTCTTCACTGGTTGGAGGACGAGGGTCAGGTAAGGCGTTAGGAATGGCTGAATCTAAAGCAGGAGTCAAGGGAGACCTGTAAACACGGCAATATTCATCAATTTAAGTAACAAATGACTGATTAATGTATCTAAACATGATCCATCCTTATTTATCTAACAGACATTAATAAACATGGGTCATGATAGGTGAAGAATTAAGATGAGAATAAACATAAAAGAAAACAAATCTTCCATGTACGCTGAATTTTAGACATTGATGAAAAATATTGAAGATCTTTTCAAGTTTCGAAATAATGCAAAATTGACTAGCATATACATTCCAATTCAGGAACAGGATCTTTCAAATTACCTTGGTGCAAGTTGGGGTGTGTCACATGGTAACGAAAGTGGAGGATCTTCAGCACAGCACAGAGGTGGGGGGCCTTGCACAGGACTGGGCTCTAAAGTGAAACCCAGAGTATCAAGACTGTCTTCAGAAGAAATACCAGTTTGTGACAGAGTTCTGTTGTCATCTCTAATCTTCTTCCCATGAAGAAGTACTCCCACACGTAGTCCACCACCAAGTATAGCAGTCACTGCATCCATTACTGTCCTCTACAAAATTTAACAAAACAAAAATGAAACAATCTAGAAACCTCAGTGTTCAGAAGACTACAGAAATTTACTGCAGAAACCTATTTAGATTTGGATACCACTTAGTAGCTCATTTGCGTAACAAAAACCAAACATATTTTTCCATAAACAAATAATATGCCGCTTATCATTATAATTAAGTTTAGCCAGCCTGATTAGTCTCGCACAGGCTATAATACAATAGGAAATTTCTCTTATAAAAGAACTATGATTCTGCAGATGCTTCAATGTAGAATTAGGCATCTAGACTATTTTCACCAAAATGAACAAAAATAAAGTCTCTCTTAATACCTTCAGAGAACCAACAGTAGCAGTTTCTGAGACCTCAACAAAAATCTCTGGAACCTTGAAGGATTTAATGCTGAACTTTACTGCACGAAGGAATATACATGTAAGAACTCTATACGAAAGCACATAAAAAATCAAACGAGTAATGTACATCAGTCCATTATACACTCTAGTTTCATACCATTAGAATCCTTGGAGAGGAGAGATGTTTGATGACCTGCAACTGAAGATATCACCACACTTGCTGCATGGAAGAATTATGATTTTTTAGCAACCAGAAACCCTAAATCCTTAAGATGAACATAAGAGGATGGGATAATGAGTAAGGGGGAGACCTCCATGGGACATTGGGGGTAAGCGTCTTTTGTCTCCATTCCTCCCCTTCTCAGGTGAATTTGTAACACTTTCACTGCTGAATCCCCCATCGAAAGTATCTAGTGAGTTGTGACCATAAAATTTCCTCCTCTTATGAAGAGCATCACGCTGACACCTCTCACTGTTGTAAGGTTTCCTCTTGCGATGTAGAGGCTTTACTCCACCATCTAAAAAGTAAACAAATGAATTTCAATTTATTAATAATTCATGAAAATTGGTCTTCTGAATAACAATAAGCAAATATACTTCAACTACATGTGTCAACAAACATGCACACACAACAAGAGATGCAACAAACAGTATAATCAAACGATAAATCCTGCTCACCAGCTCTAGAAAGTTCAAAGTCCTTCAATTTTGGAGCTGTTTTCCAGTATTTAGATGTCAGCAATTTCCTTATTCTTCGATCTCTAATACGTGTCACTGGCCTATATACCTTTAACTTGTTGCTAATTTTGTTGGTCCTAGATAAATTATCGTCATCATCTCTAACACCTAACTTATTGGCATTCCTATGCCTTGAATAAAGGGAATTAGAAACACGGTTCCTGCATGATGGCAATTTGACATCTCTGTCAGAATTGATCAATGCTGGAAACGTCACACGCAGTTCTGTTGGATCCCTTGAACTGCATGTTTCAGCTCTATTCAGACCTCCTTTCTCCATACCTTTAGTCTCCAACTGTTGTTCAAGTACATTCTCCATGCCATTATAAAATGACTCCCCAAAATNTAGAAACACGGTTCCTGCATGATGGCAATTTGACATCTCTGTCAGAATTGATCAATGCTGGAAACGTCACACGCAGTTCTGTTGGATCCCTTGAACTGCATGTTTCAGCTCTATTCAGACCTCCTTTCTCCATACCTTTAGTCTCCAACTGTTGTTCAAGTACATTCTCCATGCCATTATAAAATGACTCCCCAAAATTTGGGGAGCCTCCCTCCACTTTACTTGGAATATTCACATTCATTATATTGCTTTTGTAAATTGCATCACCCCCTATATTGCCCGAGAAACCAGAATCAATAACTTTTGAAGTGCGTTCCAAGATGTCATCATCTTCAGCAAGTGGGAACTCATTTAATGAGCACTTCTGGTCACAATTTTGTGACGCTGACTGAGAGACGACGACACTCCCTTCACAGCTTCCCTGCTCAAGGCAATCTGTTTTCAATGGTTTATCTTGAAATTGGCATCCATCTTGAACAGCATCTTTACCACTGGCAGTATGATCATTTCCTGATGCATTACTAGAAGCAGAAGAACTTTCAGACTCCTGCAATAACTTTCTGGCTAAAGAAGCCAGCAAATCAAAAGCACAGATTTCACTATCCTCATCCGTCTTCTTAAGTTGAGCCCTCCTCTAGAAGAACAACCAAGTAAGAAAAGAATTCAGCACTAAGCAATGATAATTTTTTTGTAAAGAAAAGGAAACAATAGATAATTCAACAATATATACCCTGTTTGATCGAGGAGCCTTAGGAATAGTGGCAACATGGAACCCATTAAGACCATGATCAAGCCCCTTCTTCAACTTCATATCTCAAAAATGCATACAAATGATAACTCATCAAACATAAAGATGTGAATTCATCAAACATAAAGGTGCCTCACCCCAGATTCCGCTTCACTGTAATATCAGAAGATAACCATGTATCAGTCATAACTTTAACTGCCAGTTTGGACCGCAGATTTAAAAAATGAGATCCAACAGAATTATGGATCCTGTCTTAATTTCTTTAAACAGAATTACAGATAAGCTACACGCTAAATATTTAAGATTGGAAACATGTGTCCACATACACTCGTATATGCCAGTTGACATTCTATTCTATAACATTTCCCTCCATTTCTCAGCGACCAAACAGATCCATCCATAAATTAAACCAAAATGAACATACAGAAAATCATGAACATGATCAACAATCCTCAATTAACAATTTTTTCCAGAAAATAACCAATCATCATGTCAAACTGCCTACGCAAAACCCCGATCAGACGTTAATGGAAAATAACAAATAGCTGCATTTTTCTTTTTTGCATAAATTTGATACAACTCTCCATACAATCACCTACACAGAATTGTTTAAAATAGAAATTTAAAAAAAGTCCAAATCACATAAAACAATTCCATGCTAAAAGCAGTAACAATTACAATTCTGAAGTCAAACAAGTCATAACAATAATTCAAAGAACAAAATCCGAAAAAACAAAACTCAATTGTTCATTAAGCCGAATCCAAATCACCATAGCTTGAACAACCAAAATTGTGATCAAAATCAACCAAGAGATTCTTAACTTCACGGTCAGATCCCGATCGCAATCACGGTTCAATTTCGGTTCTCATCGTGATTTTCACCACGTGATCAGATTCAACGTTCAGAAATGAAAACAGAACAAAAAATTCACCACAAAATCCAATCAAATTCAACAGAAGAAAATTGCTCAACTAACTAACCTGCTGAAGCAACGATCAAATTCAAATGAATGACTTAAATGTTTAGTTTTACAGAAATTCTCTCTCTGAAATTCTGTTACTTTGTTCTGTTTTTCTCTCTCTATAAAATGGACAAAAGCCTCTTGAAAGAAGTATATTGCTTAAACCCCTTATTAGTTATTATATATGTTTTGAATTTTTCTTTTTTCTATTGGCCACGAAACCGGACGGGTAGGTAATCCGGGGTAGCCACCGCTGATATCCAGTTAACCAAAACCCTCTCTCTGGACCACTTCTTGTTAAGGCAAAGAAGTTTTGCCACGTGGAGATAGCTCAGATTGTACGAAACCTTTGTGCAGATTTCTTATACATAGGGATAAGATAAAAAAGAATTTAATATTAATATTTGGATGAAGCAGAAGAGGGTCTGCTGCGCATGAGCCTATGTTGTGAACTATGCGACCTCCATTGTCATTGGTCCACGTCTGATGGAATAAATAATAGGATATGCTCAGTGTAGAATCATGATGCTTAACGAAATGAAAGAATATATCATATCCAAGTTTGATAAGCAAGTTTGTTTTATTATTTTTGATAGAATTTTGTGAATAATACTGGGTAATTAAATAAGATAAGTATTATGAGATAAATTTTAAAAATTAATAAAAAACCCCTTAAGTTTGGTAATTTAACTAAATACCTAATATATAAAAATTTTGTAAAATGAAAAAAAACACCTCTACTCACCCACAGTGTCAGATTCCGATAACCACCGTTGAAATTTGGTCGAAAAATGGTGTTACGATGTAGACCGACCGGATCTGGCTGATCGTGCATTGATATGGCCTTTTTCGGCCAGATCTACCACAGATTTAGCCGGAAAAGACCAGATTTACGGTCAGATTTGGTCGTTAACGATCGCAAAATGCCAGATTTGGCCGTCAGCGACAACCACAAATATGGCCGTCGCTGACGGTAGATCTGGCCTTCTCTGACCATATCCACTGTGGATCTGACCGGAAAAGGCCAGATTAGCAAATTACTGGCCAGTTTTAGTCGTTTTTAAGCCAGAATCTGGCAACTATGGGTGGGTGGGGGTGTTTTTGTTAATTTTTAAACTTTTTTTTCTAAGGGTGTTTAATTAAATTAACAAATTTAAGGGGTTTAAAATTAATTAAAAAATAAAATAATATTTCTCAAAGAATAAAACAAACAAGTATTTTGGGAATAGGATTGAGAATATGGATATGAATAACAAAACAAACGCACCCGAAAAGGTCCCAACCGTTCCATTAATGACACGTGTATTTTGCATTTATAAATACGATTTATTTAATTAAAATTATGATAATGTTTTCATTTGTCACACTTTATTGTTAAAGGTCCTAGTTTGTGAGACCAAATATTTCTAATTAATATTTAGATGATCTAAATTTATTCTCAAAATGCGGGTGATTAATAATTATAATGTTTAGCATAAATATAATTTATTGTATGTCAACCTTACTTGCCTCGTTATTTCATCTTGATGACTATGACTTATCCAAAAGATAAATTTTGACAATTTGACCTTATATAATTGACATTCAAATTTGTACTTTAGCTTATCCATTTAGTCTAATTTGTACGTCCAACGGAAAATATACAAATAAATTAATTAAATGTTAGATGCGAGGAAATTAGCTTATAGTTGTACCTAATCCAAACTATAAACGTGTTTAAAAGGAAAGTTCAAAGTTTGGTAATTTAATTCTAATCTACCTTTACACATATGTGACTAAAATTAAATTAATTTATCAATATTTTAAACTCTTTAAATCAAAGATTAACGTTTTTCAATATCATGATGATTAAATATATAATTAATAATTTGGTAATAAAACTCCCAACTAATTAATCATCCTGTTTGACCTGAAATTATTTATTACATGAATTAGTTGCTTAATATGGGCGTGTAATAACTAAAACTGAGAAACAATACTAATAAATAACAAGAGTTAAATGCTTAATTAATGACCATTAATTAGTGCATCTAGTCAATCTTAAATACTTATCTCAGAAAAGTGACATGTGGAATTAACTACGTCTGGGACTTAAACTCTGACGCTGACGGTGCACTAGAGCTTTGTCCAATCAAACGTAACCAGTGTCAGGAGATGAGCCAAAAGTGATTTGACGGTGTCAGTTCCAAGAAAGTAAAGTGATGGTAGTTAAGGTGTGTTTGGCTTTGTGTTGCTGTTTTTTTTATTTTTTTATTCGAATTTTTTTATTATTTTATTTTGGTGTGTCTGGTGGATAGGCCCTTAGAAGATACCGAAACGAGTGGCCAAAAGCGGTTTCATGGTTATCCCGTCATTAAAATGTCTGCATTATCCGTGTCCCACGCGCCTTTTGATTTCGGTTTTTCCCGGTTAGCCAAGTGTCATCCTGCCGGTTAACGTGTTACCTTGTTTACACGTGTCAGTCACACAGCTTTGCCTTTTCCATTCCTGTTTCCAGAATTATTTTCACCCACTGTTTTCAACATTCAATGGTCTCCACTCAATGTACTTAAAAAGTGAGCCCATAATCCATATCTTCAATACATGCCATAAATATTTTTTCTAAATATGTATTACTTANTAAGTATTTTGGGAATAGGATTGAGAATATGGATATGAATAACAAAACAAACGCACCCGAAAAGGTCCCAACCGTTCCATTAATGACACGTGTATTTTGCATTTATAAATACGATTTATTTAATTAAAATTATGATAATGTTTTCATTTGTCACACTTTATTGTTAAAGGTCCTAGTTTGTGAGACCAAATATTTCTAATTAATATTTAGATGATCTAAATTTATTCTCAAAATGCGGGTGATTAATAATTATAATGTTTAGCATAAATATAATTTATTGTATGTCAACCTTACTTGCCTCGTTATTTCATCTTGATGACTATGACTTATCCAAAAGATAAATTTTGACAATTTGACCTTATATAATTGACATTCAAATTTGTACTTTAGCTTATCCATTTAGTCTAATTTGTACGTCCAACGGAAAATATACAAATAAATTAATTAAATGTTAGATGCGAGGAAATTAGCTTATAGTTGTACCTAATCCAAACTATAAACGTGTTTAAAAGGAAAGTTCAAAGTTTGGTAATTTAATTCTAATCTACCTTTACACATATGTGACTAAAATTAAATTAATTTATCAATATTTTAAACTCTTTAAATCAAAGATTAACGTTTTTCAATATCATGATGATTAAATATATAATTAATAATTTGGTAATAAAACTCCCAACTAATTAATCATCCTGTTTGACCTGAAATTATTTATTACATGAATTAGTTGCTTAATATGGGCGTGTAATAACTAAAACTGAGAAACAATACTAATAAATAACAAGAGTTAAATGCTTAATTAATGACCATTAATTAGTGCATCTAGTCAATCTTAAATACTTATCTCAGAAAAGTGACATGTGGAATTAACTACGTCTGGGACTTAAACTCTGACGCTGACGGTGCACTAGAGCTTTGTCCAATCAAACGTAACCAGTGTCAGGAGATGAGCCAAAAGTGATTTGACGGTGTCAGTTCCAAGAAAGTAAAGTGATGGTAGTTAAGGTGTGTTTGGCTTTGTGTTGCTGTTTTTTTTATTTTTTTATTCGAATTTATTTATTATTTTATTTTGGTGTGTCTGGTGGATAGGCGCTTAGAAGATACCGAAACGAGTGGCCAAAAGCGGTTTCATGGTTATCCCCTCACTAAAATGTCTGCATTATCCGTGTCCAACGCGCCTTTTGATTTCGGTTTTTCCCGGTTAGCCAAGTGTCATCCTGCCGGTTAACGTGTTACCTTGCTTACACGTGTCAGTTACAGCTGTGCCTTTTCCATTTCTGTTTCCAGAATTATTTTCACCCACTGTTTCCAACATTCAATGGTCTCCACTCAATGTACTTAAAAAGTGCGCCCATAATCCATATCTTCAATATATGCCATAAATATTTTTTCTAAATATGTATTACTATTTTTAGCTAAAACTTAAACCAATTTAATAATTTTTAAAATATTAAATTTTCTTTTTTGCAGCTAATGTGAAGTTCGAATCAATTTATAAATAATTTTATGGGTATCGAAAATAATTTAGAAGGGTATAAAACAGTTTTTAATATTTTTTGGAATGTTTGATACTTATTAATCTATTCATTGATTTCACTTATGTAAAGATTTGATTAGATTAACCACTCATGAGTAATTGGGCGAGACCAATGTTCTGAAAACTGGATCGAACAATGATCCGTTCAAGGGTCTAGTTTCTGGTTTGACAGATTGGATAGGTTGGTTGGACAGTAATTTATAAAATTCCTGGTAGTCCCTAAAGGTTTAAAATTCATCAAAAACAGCCCTATAATACTCCCTTAAGGTTTGAAATCTATCTAAAACACCCCTATCGCGCGAAGATTCTGGTGAGTGGTGGCTGCAACAACGATCGACGGCCAATCGAAGCCGGAATCTTGGGGCTTTTAATGTGTAGGTGCTGGCGACTCTGATGGTGGTGCTAGGGGGTTCCATCGGCATCGAAACTCGCCGGAATCAATAAAAGAAATCCGACATCGCATAAACTTTAGGTGGACGGTGATCGACAAAGGCTAGACGACGGCGACTGAAAATAGATGGGTTTGGTCGTGGAGATGCCGTCACGTCGAATGGGGGTGTTTTCTCCGTCGAAAGATGCCAAAATCCGGCGGGGTTTAGCTGCGATTGGACCGTGATTCGGCACTATTCTGGCTGTCCAACCGCGGTTCAATCCGGTTTAAATCAAAATAACGGTTTTTTATATATACCGGACCGGATTTGCCGTCGGTTGCAGGTCGAACCAGTCCGACAAGGTGGTCTGGTCCGGTTTTCAGAACATTGGGTAAGACGATAGGAACTCTTGAGTATACTCAAGAGGTATTGAATTTGATTCTCCTTAATTGCTAATAGGAGTGACCACTTGAAAGTTTACCCGTTAGTCGAGGTGTTCGTAAACTGGTCCGGACACCTCTGGTCACAAAAAAAAAAAAAAAAAAAACCAAAAGCCAAAAATTGATTAGATTTACTTACCCATTTGTGGATAACATATAGTTTGATCAAAATTAATATCATTAGTAAAATGATTAAAAAGTGGATTTCCACTAACTCTTAATGGAGTTCTCTTCTAGACTNTAATATAAATAATTTTATGGGTATCGAAAATAATTTAGGAGGGTATAAAATAGTTTTTAATATTTTTTGGAACGTTTGAGACTTATTAATCTATTCATTGACTTCACTTATGTAAAGATTTGATTAGATTAACCACTCATGGGTGATTGGATGGAACGATAGGGACTATTGAGTATACTTAAGAGGTATTGAGTTCGATTCCTCTCAATTATTAATAAGAGTAACTATTAGAAGGTTTACCCGTTAATCGAGGTGCTCGCAAACTGGTCCAGACACCTCTAATCACAAAAAAATAAAAAGTTTGATTAGATTTACTTACCCATTTGTGGATAACATATAGTTTGATCAAAATTAATATCATTACTAAAATGATTCGCATAAAAACATTTATATTTAGTACTATTACTCATAAATAAACAAGGAAATCATTTGAAGTGCTTCTCTTTTATATATATATTTCTTTATTTTTTAACCAAACATTAACACAAAACAAACAAGAAAATGTTTAAACTTAATTGATATTAGATCTATGGAATCTTATGTGTCTTGATAAACAAGGTAGAAAAAATATATTTTCCCATTTACATGTCTTGAAGCCTTTTGTCTTTTCTTTAATGAATCCCAATAAAGTAGTTGGTTTTTGTAAGGTAAAAATGATTAACCAAATGAGAGGAAGATACAAAGGTAGTAGCAATGACCAATGGAATCTTTCCAACATAAAATGGAAAAAATAATAAGAGGGGGGCCCTTTGGGAAGGCCATGTTCTTTCTGCAAAAAGAAGCTTTTAATTTTTCACTCAAACCACAAAGGGTTTAAGCGAAGCATATGCTCTAATTATGACACACATTTGATGAGCTGAACCCATTTCTATGAAACATGCAATTAATTAATGGGCTGAATTACATGTTTCCACCCTTTGTTTGAGAAACTAACAAAGTCCTACCCATCGTTACTTTCCCTTAATGATTTCTAATGTTCCCAATTTTAAGAATTTAAGGTTTCAATGTCTAATTTACCATTTTCCGGATTTTTTTTTTTTAGGTAATCGGAGGTGTCCGAGCCAGTTTGCGCGTAACTCAACTAATCTTCTGGGATCTTAAAGTTGACGACCAAGTAAGCTTCTTAGTGGCCACCTCTATTAACGCTTATGGGAACTCAAACTCAAGAGTTAATGAAATTTCCTTTTGCTCTTTTACCATCAAGGCATCCAGTGGTGGTTTTTTCCATATATTTGAATGTTGTCAATTTCTCAAACAAGGGGTGAAAATTTGTCCTTTTGCCAAACAGAGGGTGGGAAAATGTGATTCGACCTTAATTAAAATTGGAAGCAAAGGTAGATCTCCCCTGTGATTTGGGTGGTATGAAAATTGCAAGAGCATGTGATTGCTTGTGGCTACAGCATGTTTCTGCTAGCTAGCTTGTGCAGTTGGCTAGCTGTGTCTCAAGTGGGTGAGATCAATATTCAATCAAAAGATGACAAAAGTTAAAGAAAACTAGCCAAAAAAGTGAACCGCAGGGAGGCTAAAGATTAAAAAAAAGTTAAACCAGATCACAAACAAACGCATATGGGTTGCTTCATATTTCTCCAAACTATTGAACCCAATTGAATTTGAACCCAAACCCAGATCTAGAATTTGAATTTGATGATGATTTGTTCAAGTATATGAAAAGAAAAGAGTAACTAGTGTGAAAATTATTGAGTGAAGAGGAATCTCTTTGATCTCAAGCATGCTGAGGAATCCATCTTTTAGGGCCCTAATTCTGTAGCAGAATCTTTCAATCCATTTCAGAAAAAGAGGTTTAACCTCTAATGAATTTTGTCTCTTCTTTTTAAAATAATCAGAGTATGAACCTGTTGCATGTGATATAGTGTGATGCAAGGAATTAAACAATGACGGTGAGGGATTAAAATATTTGAGAGCAATAATAGAAAGTTGGGAAATTTATGGCAAAAAAAAAAGCATCCACATATCCAAACAGAGTAACAGATCTTCTGACTTCTCCATTATAGATTGTTGTTTCTGCCTCAAAACCCCCTTGTTTGTGCAGGCCTTTAGTGCTGTTTGTGCTTGAAATTTTGAAGGTGTTGAGTAAACGATAAACATAGGATGAGTCTTAAGTTTATAAATATCGTACAAATTATTGGGCTGAATTCCCCTAGACTCATTTATTTTGGCCCGACAACAGGCCCTGCTCAAAAGATTAGTAGATCAAAATCCAGTGGAAATTGCTACTTTCTGTTGCTGAAAAGGGTTCTGTATTTGACGATGAACATTAATAATACAACACATACATTATTTTTATATAATATTTTTTATACAATATTATGTGGCAAGATATGATTGGCTAATTTAAAGTTAAAATTAAACTTTCACCTAATCATATCTTGCCACATAATGTTGTATGAGAAATGTTGTATAAAAATGATGTATGTGTAGTATTATTCTTAATATAATCAAATATAAAAACTGATAAAGCTTGATTATTTCTAATCATTCATGGTAATCAATCTTCTCAACAATTATACATGTATATAAAATTATAAAGCCACCCAAGATAGTATATGAAGCAATAATGTCACCAAAATATTAAATAATACTACAATACAATACAATACATTATTGAATAATAAGAACCACGAGGGCTGTTCCTTGTGTTTAAATTAAATATTGAGAAATGTATATTTAAAATTATTTTTCTTTTTTTATTCCCAAAAATCTCCGCCTAGGTACTATGTATACTGGAGTCACTATTATTTTATTGATCTGATAATATTAATAGTTTAATTTAAGTCGATGGGTTGATAATGTAACAAATGGTAAAATTCTACTAAGTTACTTAATTCTTTAAGTAGAAATGAAGTACTTATCATTCATAGTTAGGGGTGCAAACGAATCGAGTTGAGCTAAGTTTTGGGCTTTATTAATCGAGCTTGGCTCGATTGCTACAGTATCAAGCTCGAGACTAAAAATTTGAGTTTGAGCTCGAGCTCATAAAAAAAAAAACTCTTAAATTCTTCATTTTTTTTGCTTTTTCAATCGAACTTTTCAAGTTTAAGCTTGAGTCGAGTCAAGATCTGACAAGCTCGAACTCGGCTTGACACTGTAACCGAGCCAAGCTCGAGCTTTTACCACACAAGCGAACCCCTGTTCATAGTATAATAAATAGCTTAGGCTTCAATTTGTCACATGCGATAATGTGGCCCATAATCATTAAATTGAAATTTCACAGGAAAATAAATGTGAAATTAATTCATGTGGGTTGATTTCAAATAATTTGACGGAAAGAAATTAAATATTTCCCTTCATATATATATATATATATATATATATATATATTGTTTGATGAAAACGAATCTTTTTGTCCCTTTAGGCGATGGCTGATGTTGAAAGGTTAGTTCCTTGTTTAATTTAATTTATTGCCCTCATTATTGAAGTTAGTTAGTCCAATCACCAATGAGAGTCAAAAATTAATGTGACCATGTATGTAATGCATATAAATGTTGTCCTATTTATACTTCGTTAAACCATGCTGGACATGATTAGGTTTGCCACATCCATAAGTAAAAAGAAAGTCTACCTTTATAAGAATATGACCTAACCCCTTAGTCGGGTTTTTAAGGGACCCTACATTTGACATTACATTTTGTTCTAACTTATCTTAAACGTTTATCAATTACCTAAAATATTAGCTTATTAGGTGATATTACTTATCCACTCTTATTTAACCCAAAACTTAACTCATGTTTATCTGATGTTGAATGTAACATATGAAAACGAGTATAAATTATACATTTTAGACAAATAAATACCATTTTATTAGACGGAAATAGCTTTAATTTTTGTGATGAAGCAGGATTTCAAATCAAATGGTCCATGTCCATTTATAAAAATCTTTTAATTATTTTGGGCTAAGCTGACCAATAAATGGTACTTCTTTAGCAATCAATAGAGCTAAAATTGAGTCGCTTAGGCAACAATTTGTCACATGGAAAACAATGTGGCCCCATTAAATAAGAATTGCAGCAGAAAAGAAAGGAAGATATAGAATGATAACAAGAGTAGATTTGGTCATAAGGACAATATTAAAGAATCAAACTTCGGCTTTAGAAAAGGCCCCAATCCCTAATTCTTTTGGCCCTTTCAGATGTTATATGGGTTAGTTAATTGATGTGGTTAGGAATCATGAAAAAGAAAGGGGCAGAGTGATCCTGATACGGGCCTTAAATTGAGAAGATATGATTCCAAATTTGCTTCCTCGAGAGACTTGGAACCCCTCCCTTTTTTTGGGGATTGCGTAAAGCTCAATGCAAAATTCTACTTGTGTTTTCACTTATTAATCTAAAGAAAGGAGACACAACTAGGTAAATGGTCCCTTGCTCCAACAATTTGGTCTAGTAAAGATAAGGCAAAGTTTCAAATCAAAAACCCAGAAATTAAATGCCAAATTCTGGTAAAGGAATAACGAAATTTTGGTGGCTCCATAGACAATAATATTATTGTGGCTTTGTACAAAAGTAGTGAAGGTTCTTCTCAATGATTTAGTTATAGACATTTAAACTTAATTTATGGGTAATTTAAGAGATACTTATACCAAAACGCATTGAGTTGATTGAAGGAAGTAATTATACCAAAACTTTGCTGGAATTTCTTCCCGACTTTTCTTTGTAGTATAACTAATAATCTTATACTTATCGTATACTCTACTTCAAATATAGTATCTATTTACATGAAACACAAATTATCATTACTTCTTTCAACATCCATCATCATCTCACAATCTCTTCTTGTTCACAATTTTCATTTCATATTAAATCCCCACGTTAGTCTCTGGTTAATTTTTTTTTTTAACTATTTCTGTATGGCCGAGTGGTTTGATTATTGATAGAAATACTCAAAAGGTTCTGAGTTCGAGTCTCTCTTAAATTGTTAATAGGGGTAATCACTGTAACTCTTACATGGCTGGTAGTTCTAGGGTCCTAGGAGATTGATTGGGGTACGTGTAAGCTGGCTGGACACCCTTGGTCTTAAAAGAAAAAAATTTAAATCATGTGACTAGAAAAACAACACTGATTTAGGTAGAATTACTTAAATCAGGGGCGAATGTTACTTTAGTTGAGGTGGGCCATATTTATTTTTTTTAAATATTAATATGTACAATTTTTTATTTTGGCCCACCCTAATAGAAAAATTAATAGACAAAATTTTTAATATACAATTAGTTTTTAATTTGGCCCACCCTAATAGAAATTTCTAAATCCGTCCCTAAATGAAATGTTGACATTACAATTTGGAGTGACAATTATAATATAATATTATGTCAATAAATATATTCATAAGATAATTAATAAAGATTGGTTCTCAATTCAATATTACAAATTTTCTCTCATAACCTGAATATGACGCAATTGGTCAGCTCATGATTAGGCAAGTGAGACCCATTGTGAGTTATCATATCGGAGTCGTGAGAAAAAGTTTGTGAGATTGGGTTGTAAGCAGGGGCAAATCCAACCCATTTTTGGGTGGGCCATTTATTTATTTTTTAAATACTAATATATATAATTTTTGGATTTTGGTCCACCCTAAAAAAATTTTCTGGATCCGCTACTGGTTATAAGTGTAGTATTATCCTAAGATAATTTTAAGTTATATACATGAGTTGACTACAACTCACTTCATACTTATATACATTCTCACCGATCATATATTATATCAATCAAATTTAAATGTTGTCAATTGTCACATCCTCTTGTGTTCCAATTAATAGTGAACTTTGCCTTCTTAAAAACGAATAAAAAATAATAGGTGATTAAAAAATGTAGTAAATGTGAAAGACATTTCAACAAGATTAGAGATGGACACATTAATGTATGTTGTATTGGTGAGGAATTCACATGGATCTAGGTGCTTCATAGGAAAGGGTTGTTGAACCACAGCACAGTTTAATTATTTTTGCGATGACGTGGTGGATTTACTGGATTTGTTTGGTGGATTTTACACTTACCCATCTCTGTTTTAATTCTAAATCTGTCAAAGAAAAAGACGCCTTCCTAACTGTTTTCTGCCCTTTGATTATCCCCTAAATCATCTATAACATAACAAATGCTAGCTGGAATTAAGAGAAGGAAGAAAAACAAAGTCAATGAATTAAACCTAATAACTAAAATTGTCAATTCCTAATGCTTTATTTAAGTCAAATTTTCT
Source organism: Pistacia vera (assembly GCF_008641045.1). Taxonomy (NCBI): domain Eukaryota; kingdom Viridiplantae; phylum Streptophyta; class Magnoliopsida; order Sapindales; family Anacardiaceae; genus Pistacia; species Pistacia vera. Next base: position 39,879 of record NW_022195298.1, on the reverse strand, counting down.
AAACCTTATGCTTAATTTCCACTAAATTAAACTAATCACATGGGATTGATCAAATAATAAGATAATTAAACTCCTTTATTTTATTTTTATCTCATAGAGCCTCGAGTCCATAGTCTGAATAAAGACTAAAGCGTAAATTACAGATGAGAATGCTTGACCTTGAACTTGAAGAGCTTTAATAGCCAGGAGGAGTCCACTAAATCGTACGGCTAATGCACGGCGTAATACGTGGACCGCCAATTGCGGATTCGCGGCCCACGCCGAAATTTGTAGATTAATTTGTGGGTAAATTGTTTCGTCCGAGACTTTCTCACGACTTTCCACTTCTAGAATGGCTATTGGCTAATTTATGAAGAAAATGGCTAATTTAAGTAGAAATATTTGCCTCTCATTGACTGCTCATGTTTGACAATTCCAATTTTTTTTTTTTTTTTAAGAGGAGTTAGATTGGATTTAAATTCATAAAATTTATAAAATAAACAATAGTTGTTAATACAAGCCATGCAGATAACGCTTACAATTTAGTAGCCCCCACAATTCCCTCCATTTGAAGCCTAACTTTTTTTTTTTTTTTTTTTTGGGTAATTGGGTGTCTAAATCAATTTACGTACGTTCGGGTTAGTTTGTACGCGTTTCAACTAATCTTTCGAGACTCTGAAGTTAACGATTCGATAATCCTTCAATTATCACCCTTATTAGCAACTGAAACAAATCGAACTCAAAACCTTTTGAATAATACATCAAAGAATCTTAATTAACCGCTTGACTACCTCCAGGTTGGTTATTTGAAACCTAACTTTCCGGAGTCCATGATTTGAAAAGAAAACAGAAACAATATTCTTGAGACACAAAAAACTGTAATTGATGCCACAACTTGGGATTAAAGCAAAGCGGTTTCATATTATCAGCCTTAAAAATCTTTTCAGATATCCTCTTTTTTTTTTTTTTATGTCCGGCTAAGCATATCATTCCACTTCTTACCCTTGCCTTTTCCCTCAACCCCACCATTATTCCATTCACCAAAATGGTCAAAACTCAATGGCATTTTCGTCAATTATGTAAAAAGTATTCAATTGTGTTACCGCCAAAGCAAGGTGAGAGAGAAGCCGTATTAAACTTTTCAATTAAGACCCAAAACAGCACTAATTAAGGGTGATTATTTTGTCCTTTGAGATTTCACTTTTTTGACAATGTTTCTCACTCACCTCCATAAATACCAGTCCACTCTTTGCCTTCTCCTCACACCCCACTCACCTAAAATTTCTCTCATCTCTTACTCTGTTTGCAGTACCCTTTAAGTCTTTAGTCAAAGTTAAACCAAATGGCCCTTCTGGGTAGTCTTTTTGTGGTCTCTTTTGTTATGTTTTCGAGCATTGTTGATGCAAGAATCCCAGGAGTTTACACTGGTGCTGCATGGCAAACCGCTCATGCCACTTTCTATGGTGGCAGTGATGCCTCCGGAACAATGGGTACTTCACATTTCACCAAAACTTCTATACCATTTCAATTTTTAATTTCTTCTGTTCAAAGAATTTTAAGCATGTGTATTGTTTGTTGATTAACTACAGGAGGCGCTTGTGGGTATGGAAACTTATACAGTCAAGGCTACGGCGTGAACACTGCAGCACTAAGCACGGCGCTGTTCAACAATGGGTTAAGTTGCGGAGCATGTTTCGAGCTAAAGTGCGCAGATGAGCCACAATGGTGCCATGCTGGTAGCCCTTCAATCTTCATTACAGCCACCAACTTTTGCCCTCCGAATTTCGCTCAACCCAGCGACAATGGAGGATGGTGCAACCCCCCTCGCCCTCACTTCGATCTCGCCATGCCCATGTTCCTCAAAATCGCCGAGTACCGTGCAGGAATAGTTCCCGTCTCTTATCGAAGGTAACCCAAAACAGAGCGCTATCAATATTTCACGTCTTTGCAGTTAAAATATGGCCTTTTCGGTAAACTTATTCAACACATTTAATTGATTTTTTTGTGAGGAGTTAAAAGTCATTTGATTGGGTGTTGAAATAACCATGATTGGAGCCTCAAGGTTTCCAATTTTTGACTTTTTTTTGTGCTTCTGTTTCCACTTTGTTCTGTTTCGGTTTTCTGAACACAAAATCAGAAAACAGTATTAATGATTATACACGGTTCAGCAGATCAGAGCCGTCCGCTGCTTTACTCACTCACCATCATTTCCACTTTACACATATTTTCACGTTTGGACCACATCTTGCCTTGACAAATCAACCCCTTTTTGTGGGCCCTTAACCCAACTCCTTCCCGCGTAAATCTTACTGTTCTCTAGACAAACCGAATCACTTTTCTTTTAACACCGCCGATTCCGCATAAATTTTAAATTCCTAAAATGCCCTCTCAGATTTTTTTTGTTTTTAATAATTTTGTTAATGAACTTTTTTGTTTTGTTTTATAAATCAGGGTTCCTTGCCGTAAGCAAGGAGGTATCAGATTCACAGTCAACGGCTTCCGTTACTTCAACTTGGTTTTGATCACCAACGTCGCTGGTGCAGGGGATATTGTAAAGGCTAGTGTGAAGGGATCAAAGACTGGGTGGATGAGTTTGAGCAGAAACTGGGGACAGAATTGGCAATCAAACGCAGTTTTGGTTGGTCAGTCACTTTCGTTCAGGGTGACAGGCAGTGACCGTCGTACTTCCACGTCATGGAACATTGTCCCAGCAAATTGGCAATTTGGTCAAACTTTCACAGGAAAGAATTTCAGGGTCTAAACTCTAAAAATTTCAAGGGTTACTATTCCCACTTCAAGTTTTTTCTTTTTCTTTTGTTTTTCTCGGAAAGTGAGAGGGAAAATGAGGGAAACTGTGCGTGTGAACTTTTGGACTTTAAAGGTTGGGTGGGAGGTGATTTTGTTTTTGGTTAAAAGTAAAAGGGTAAAATGAAATGTAAAAAAGCTGAAGTGGCTTCAAAATTATAGTGCCCGCAGCTTTGCTTACTGTTACTATATAGACTTTGGTTATATAATATATAATTTACATTAATCTTTTATATGTTGTTTCAAGAATGTGTGATTGCCCAGTTGAGGCCTATTGTGATCCAGAGTTTAATTACCTTTTCCCTACATTATTTTTTAACCAACTGATTCATAAATTGTAATTGACTAAATGATTTATTATCATATTTGGTTAATGAATACGATGATTCAATATTTCAATTCGACCCGCCAAAAATTGAATCGGGTTCATTGGATTTCAATGTGAAAAGGGTAACATGACGCAGAGAAATGTACTCATGCTTTTCATTTTTCCAAAAAGATTTCAATTTGAATGATCGGCCAAGAACATATATTCTGGGACCGTGCATTTTGATAATTTCTTTTTTACTGATGCGAAACTGGTAGGCAAATAGGCTCATAAGAGCCATCAATGGTAAAAGAAAAAAAGAATCTTTTTCAGACTTCAAATCTCTTTAAGCGCTAAAGCTAATAGAAGTAGTCATTAGAGGATTATCGGTTAGATTTTCAATGCTATGAAGAATTAGTTAAAAACGTATAAGTTAACCCAAACACTTTGATGATCGGGAAAAAAAGAAAAAATAGGCTTATAGGATTTTCTTGCTAACCAGAAGTAGAAATGGTCATTTTGCTACATTTGTTTGACTATTCAAAATACTCTATTCTTATTCTGAATAAAAATGCATGTTTGTTTTCTTATTCTCAAAATCATATCCTATAATATTCAATTATTTAAAACCCTCATAGGTTTGTTAATATAATTAAACACCCCCAACAAAAAAGTTTTATAAATTAATAAAAACACCCCCACCAAGGCACCCATCCATATTTGTCAGATTCTGGCAACCACAGTTAGAAGGTGATTGGAATCAAGTGTAATGGAACATTATCGACTGGATCTGATCGATAGTGCGTCGATCTAGCCTTTTTCGGTTAGATTTTTGTGGATTTGACCGAAAAAGACCAGATCCACGGCTAAAGATCTGGTCGTTGACGGCCAGACCTTTGGCCACATCTGACCATCAATGACGACCATATCTTTGGCAGTCACTGGCAGCTAGATGTGGCCAGATCTGGCCATCAACAACCAAATCCGTAGTGGATCTGACCAAAAAAGGCCATAGCGATGCACGACTGACCAGATCTGACCGGTCGTGTACAATAAAACAAGATTCTGACCAGATTCCGATGGTGGTGGCCGAAATTTGACAACTGTGGTAGAGTAAGAATGTTTTTATTAATTTATAAACTTTTTATTATTATGGGTGTTTAGCTAAATTAACAAATCTAAAGATTTTTTTTTTATTTTCAAATCCTACCTTCTAATAATAAACCAACTCAACTTAACAATAATATTTCAAAATAACTACTCAAAATAATAAAACAAACACATTAAATTCTTTATGCAGCTTCTTTAGACCTTATTTCAAACATATTGAAGAGTGTTTACAGTTGGAATTTTGACTCGCAGTAATTCAAAGGATAGATTCTCTGCAATTTGGGCATTTAAGTACTGAAACACATATGGTGAATAAGAATATATTCCTGACTTTTTATATATTTGGCAATTGTTGAATAAGTCCTTCGGGCAAATCATCAAACACTTGAGTTGCATCCATATCCATAACTTCACCATCCTCATAAATCAAACATAGAGTTCAGTCCCTTGTAAAATATATTGAGCTCAGTCCTTAAACAACTCAAAATTTTCATATCAAATCAATTAAAACCTTCTAACAATATCCAGCCCATTCAGTAACTAAACATCAGGGCAGATTTTTTATGGTTTACCACCAACTGGTTACATGTATACTAAATCGTTTAAAATAGTAGGGGCAGTAGTTCTTCATAAATTTCTGTAAGGTCCGGGGCAATTCTTTATGGATCTCTGTAAAGTCCATCACAGAATCTAAAAAGTTTCAGGCGTACTTAATAAAATCGTCTAAAAAAATTTACCAATTAACAAATATATGCAATTTATTAATGATTATACAGATAAAATCATCTCACATTATATGGCAGAAGTTTTCCACGATTAAAATTAGCACAGATATTATAGCCCTTCCGCCCTTCGTACTTTGAAAACGAATGAAGAATTGAACAATAAGATAAATGTGAGATGGAATCAGTAGACAAGCGGGATTAATTAACCCAATCATCTGTGGATACCATCTCTACGGTTGTCTGGCCGCTGCCTAATCACACACTTTTATTTCCAGAAAACAGATTTATGAAAAATTTGTCTCCAGAAAACAAAGTAATGACTAGACTTTCTCTATTGCACTGTTGTCAAGTAAGAAAACAGAAGCAAAAAATGCTTTCTCACAAAAAACACACAACAAATGCTAAAACAAACAAACACCCACAAAACAGAAAACAAAAACTGATCAAAGGGGCTCATATCAAGTGTAAAAGAAATACACATCTGTCATTGTGGATAAACCCTGATCGAAAATGGGAAAATTATGTTTCCATTTCTCCAGCAAATTCGATTAGGGTTCTTCGATTTTGTAAAAGTTATGATCCCACTCAAGCCTCTCTCTTTGTAATCATAGCCCACAAGCTTAAACATAATAGAAGTTAGAAAATATGCAAAAGAATTACAAATTGTAAGAAGAGTGACAGTGAACGTGGGTGAGGCATAATGTGTAGAAGAAAGATCCTAGCTAGGGTTTTGGCGGAGCTGCCATTATATAGGGTTCCAGGAATCCAGATATTGGGCTAGGGTTTTACTTTACAGGCCCACTTCTAGCGTGAGGCCAGAGTCATATATTAATTATTTAATAAATTTGAAAAACAAAAAGTTGTTTGATTAAAAATTTAAATGATTAATTTCTAGTATTTTAATATTTTATGATTTATCAAAAATTTCTCTATAGAAGAATTATTGCCTTTCTTATTCACTTAAAATCAATACAATTGATGATTTTTTGTTTTGTTTTAAATATCTGCATTGTATCATGAAATTATTGGCGTATTCAATAATAACTAGGGGTGAGCATGGGTAACGGGTAGAATCAAAATCGAAACCAGAACCTACTTGGAACCGATCCTATGCGGGTAGATTCTGGCTCCATTTTATTGGAACTAACACTGTGCGATTTTGGTTCTGGTTCCTACAAGTTTTAAAACCGAAATTGGAACCTGGGAAAAGAACCTGAAGCGGGTACCCGACTTGGAACCTGTTTGTGTTTTGGTTTTGATTGAGAAATTTTATGCGAATTGTGATGAATTGATTGAATTCAAGTGTTGCATAAAGATTAAATGATTTATGAGTCACATTGGACACAAATGAATGAGTAATCAAAAGTTGAAAACTACTAAATGTAGGTTTTCTTAATTTGTCAGGGGTGTATTTGTAAACTTTTAAGGTATTTTTGTCATCTTTTAAACTAATAGGGGGGTAATTGGTTTTTTATAGGGTATCTAGGTAAGGAACCGGAACATGCATTTCAAGTTTCGGTTCCTTGAATTTAAGAACCGAAACCAACAGGTTCTAGTTTCGGTTCCTTTTTTTGGGAACCTGCATTGTGCGGTTTTGGTTCCGGTTCCCTCGAAAAATGTAGGGTACCCGGAACTGCTCACCCCTAATAATAACTTGATATAACTAACCCTAGGTAAGAGGTCTTGAGTTCGAATTGATTTTCGGTTGCTACTAGGTGTAGCTATTAGAGCTCTTATCGTGTTGATAATTTCAGGGTTTTGAAAGATTAGTTAAAGTGCACAGGTCTGAAAACTCCGATCATAAAAAATAAATAAAAATAACGTGATATTCTATTGTAACGTAAACTATCTTACTAGTCACAACTCGCAATCATGTGGAGGGCTAATGCCTAAATAGCATATGCAAACACAAATAAAATAAGATTAGATAACCGATAAAAATATCCCATCAAGACCTTCTGTGATGCAACATTGATAAGTTACAAATCTTTACATTCTACTTAAATCATCTAAAATCTAGATATCTGTCTACTTTACACAACTATTGCCTCTCTCAGTTAAAGCTTTCTACAAATAGTAGTGCAGGTTATCTATGAAAATTCAATTTCATATACAAAAAAGAGATGAAATTCTGCCTTCTCATACAGTATATAACTCCTATATTAAACTTTGTAGTAGCACCACCTCCAGCCAAAGTATGACAAGACAGTAGGAAGTTAATCAGAGAAGTACCATGTTGCATGTGAACTGTGAAGTTTTGTTCTTTAATCTGGTTTCCCAAATATGTTAACTAGACCTGGCAAAACGGGTTTGGACCCGTGGGTCGGCCTGTACCCAGGTAAAAAATATAGGGTACGGGTCCAATATATTAAACCCATTTTTTTGAGACCCGTACTCGTACCCTGTCCAATAACTCACGGTTTATACAGGTGAACCCGCGGGTACCCGTATTTGCTAGTCACTATTCAGTATACTACTCACTAATGAATCCCTAACCCAGTAACCCCTAATTTTATCACGCATTCACGCCTCTCACTCTCATCTCATCTCATCTCTGATCTCTCACTCTCATCTCATCTCTGATCTCTCACTCTCAGTAACTCTATCTCGGCCGCATCTCAGCTCTCAAACTCTTCTTCGTGCCTGAAGTTCAACTCCCTGTCTCGGTGTCTCCCTTTTCGATTAATCGTAAGTTTGTCACTTGTCAGTCATTCCCATTCCCAGTACCACAGTCGCCAGTCGCCGTCACTCATCCTCGTCAGCTGGTAATGAATCCCTAACCCCTAATTTTGTGTGTTTGTTTTTGTTTTTTTGACAGATTTTGTGTTTTCTTTTTTGTTTGAATGGTTAATGTAGGTTACTGGCTTACTGCATATTTTGTATTTTAATTTTTGTTTGTGAGATTAACATTGTTTATAGTTATATTGTTGTCTGGTTGAGCTTTCCCTGTACGTCGATCTGTGTAGAGTTGTTTTCGTTGAGTGTGTTTGTGTTAGGTTCCCCTGGTTGATGGGTTTTGCAAGTGAAGGAGTTACAAATTTCTAACTCATTACAGATTTTAGAATTTCATCTTTGCAGATTATTACACTGATATAAAGACAGGCTTCCAAGTAAAAGAAATTGTGAAGTGTGGAAGGATAATATTTTTTGGCAAGGCAGAATTGGAACTACCTTCTTCACAGATCCCTAATCTTGATACAGAGGTACTAAAATTTCAGTTTTGCATCTCTCTTAGCTGATCCTGCCATTTAGGGATGGGGCCTTTACTAGAGCTAAATTATATATCTATTGAACTGAGTTAATTTGTTGCAAAACATGTACAACTCTTTTAGGCTAGACGTTGTGAGCGAGGCTTGGTCCAAATTTCCTTGAGGGATGTATCATGTATGTATAATGTAATAGACCAGTCTTCTCTTCTTTCTCCCTTTGTTCACATGGTGATTAGGCCAACATGACAACCTGTTAAATCTCATTGAAATGAGAATCTGAATTTAGCAATCCTGTTCACATGTGTATTTGCTAGTCACTGATTGCTCTTATTTATACTGATAAAAACATATTGCTTTTATTATCGATTATGTGTATTTGCTAGTCACTGATTGCTGTTATTTCCTCTCCTAAGTACCAGTATTGATTGGTCCTTAGGAGAGGAAATATAAATTTCAGTGACTAGCAAATACACAAGAGATGATGGTCTGAGCACAACAATATTGCTCTTATTTATACTGATCAAAACATATACTCTGTTAACATAATAACACAAAAAAATTTTGGTTCGCAAAATATTGGGAATTATGTATTGTGTAATACAGGTTTCTGAAATTCTGTATAGTTTAAACTTCAATCCTCTTGTAATGAATAACTGAGAACAAAACAAGAAGTTTCTCACCTTATAATTTCAGCTTTGCAATATTTTATAATAATAAGCATTGGTTTAATTTCTTCATTTTTTATGTGGTGAATTAGCATGCATACAAGAGAAATTGAACATGCAATATTGTTTGTACGCAGTGTGTTTATTTGTGAATGTTGGGGAAAATTCTATCTTGGCTTGCATGCAAACCACCGACACCTAAACTCCATTAATTAATGAAAAAAATTAAATAATGCAATTGCCAAATCTCGGCAGCAATCCAGAAGCATGTACATCAAAGAAGAAATCATGCCTAGTGGAAAAGAAATAGAACAATTTTATACAAAGAAGAAATCATGCCAAGTGGAAAAGAAATAGAACAATTTTATACAAAGAGGAAATCATGCCTAGTGGAAAAGAAATAGAACAATTTTATACAAAGAAGAAATATATAGTTAATCATCAATTAATATATAGTTAATCCATTATCAATTAATATATAGTTAATCATCAATTAAAAAGCTCTTTGGCATTTCCTCGAAATCATGCTCCATTATCAATAAATAGAAACATATATTATTTAGGCATGCTGATATAAATGTTAGTTTAGATTAATTTTATTCTGGTTATGGTGTCCTTGATGTTTGTTTGTTTTTTGTTTTAATTTTGTTTTAATTTTTTGTAGTTTCAAGCATTGACATGGCGGATTCAGAAACTATAGATACGGATATGGTTAACGTGAGAGCAAGTGACGATGCTTCTAGGGTAATGCCGCCTCCTTCTAATTCTAGTATTCCTACAACTAGTTCTAGAAATAAACGTAAAACATCAGAAGTTTGGAATTATTTTGAGATATATGTTGAGAATAACACTGAGAGGACTAGGTGTAAGGCATGCAGTAAATCTTATGCATATGTTAGTGCCACACATGGGACTAAAAATATGAAGCGTCATATAGGAAATTGTCCAAAATGTGCCAACCATAATGCAGGGCAATTATTGATTGATCATAACCATAGATTGCAAAGTAGGAAGATTAGTCAAGAGACTTATCGTGAATATATGGCGTTATCAATTATTCAACATAACTATCCATATTCATATGTGGAGAATGAAGGAACTAAGAGAGTCTTTTCGTATGTGTGTAAGGAGCTTGTGCATTATTCTAGGAACACCGCTAAGGTGAATTGCTTAAAAATATATGAAAGGATGAAGAAAAAAAGTAAGCTTGAATTAGGGAGGCTTACAAGTAGAATATGCTTAACTTCTGATGTTTGGACTTTCGATACAACTGAGGGATATATTTCTTTGACAGTTCATTATATAGATGAGGATTGAGAGTTACAAAGTAAAATACTGAACTTTTTTCATATTCCCCCTCCACACTCAGGGGTTGTTTTGGCAGAAAATATTGTGAATTTCTTGCAAGAATGGAGAATTGAAAAGAAAGTTTTCTCAATTACTTTGGATAATGCAAGTAGTAATGATAGGATGGAGGATATCTTAAGGAACCAGCTTTGTGTGCAGAATGCTTTGTTATGTAGAGGTGAATTTTTCCATGTGCGATGTTTTGCACATATCTTGAATCTTATTGTTCAAGAAGGGTTAAAAGCTACTAGTGTTGCTTTGAATAAGATTCGAAATAGTGTGAAATATATTAAAGCAACTGAGGCTAGGAGAATCAAGTTTGGAGAACTTGCTGTACAAATGAGAGTGAAAAGCTCAATGGGGTTGAGATTGGATGTTTCCACTAGATGGAATTCAACATTTTTAATGCTTGAAACGGCGTTAATATTTCGTCCCGTGTTTGTGGCTTTGTCAACAATAGATCCTAGTTATAAATTTTGTCCATCAAATGAAGAATGGGATAGGGGGGCGAGGATATGCAAGTTCTTGAAACCATTTTATAATATTACAACTTTATTCTTAGGTTCTAAATATCATACAACAAACTTGTACTTGAAATGTGTGTGGGAATTTCAATTGCGTTTAATTGAAGAGAGGATGAGTGAGAATGAAGTTGTTAGGAGCATGGCGGAACAAATGATCCCAAAATTTACAAAATATTGGGATTCTTATAGTTTTGTGTTAACGATTGCAACTATTCTTGACCCACGTCTCAAGTTTCAGTTTGTGGAGTATGCTTTCAACAAAGTTTATGATTCAACTACTGCCGTACGGAAGTTGGAGGTTGTTAAGAATAACTTGCAAAAGCTTTTTCAAGCTTACGAGGCTAAATGTTGTAAAGAAGTTCCTGCCTCACCTTCAGTTGTTTCTCCTGCGACTAGTTCTTCTTCTAGTAGGCGTATAGATCATTCTTCTGTAAGTCACTATACTTTTTAGTTTTTATATTCTTATGATAAATAAAGTATTGTTTATTGTTTAATTTTAATTTTTGACACTTAACTGTTTAAATGATGCAGGATTTTGACAGCTATGAGAGTGTTTTCATTTCCACTAAGAAATCCGAATTAGATCTTTATTTGGAAGAGATGAGGTTTGATCGCGTCAAATATCAGAATTTGGATATCCTCGATCATTGGAAGAACAATCGTGATTGTTATCTGGTACTTACCAAGATGGCTCGTGATATCATGGCAATACCAATAACATCCGTAGCCTCAGAGTCCGCTTTTAGTATTGGCAGTAAAGTGCTCAACAAATATCGAAGCTCACTTCGACCAAAAAATGTAGAATCTTTGATATGCACTCGAACTTGGCTATATGGATATGAGTTTAAAGGTAACATGTTAACATAATATTTCATATATTTTATTATTTACATTTATTAATATTTGTAGTTGATCATTGTTTTGTAGATGATGAGGTGAATGATGATTCGGATGATGATCTTGATGTGCCATTAACTAATCTCGAGGCTGTGGAATCAATAAACTCTATCACGCCCACTATGGGATGAACATTTGCTATCCTAAGAATGTTTTTTTGTTGAATATTGGATTATGTATTTGTTTATTTTAGTTGGTATTTATAGTCTATTGATTTATTTTGTTTGTTTATGTGTAATTATGTTATTAGTGATTTTGTATTTGTTTATTTTGGTTGGTATTTGTAGTTTTGTATTATATGTTATTGTTTGTTTATGTGTTATTTGTTTATTTTGGTTCCTAGTTGTTTATATTCTAAATTGAATTGAATTTAGAGTAGTTGATTTAGGGGGTGTAAATGTAAAAAATTAAAACTATAGGAATTTTGGGGGTGTAACTATCATAATTGAAAACTATTAGGGGTGAAAGAAAAACTAAAATCTGGAGAGAGAAAAAACGGGTCCACCCATACCCGTATAAGGTAGGGCACGGGTCCAATATTTTGGACCCGTACCCAGTTGACCCAGCTCGTACCCGACCCACCCACCTGTTTTGCCAGGTCTAATGTTAACAGAAGGAAATTCTTTTGGTTAACTTTGGCACTGCAATTTTTTTTTTTTAAAAAAAAAATGATAAGTTCCTTAACTATTTTTGAAGTAAAATGTGCAACATTAGGAATCTAGATTTTAAACATCGAGTAAGTGTACTTACAATTCGATATCTGGAACCAACATTAGGTCTACTTTCTTTTGCGTTTATGAGTCTTCAATTGCTTGATCATGTACCGAATAATCTCTTTCACGGTGGCTCTCCTGCTTTCCTTCAAGTTCCAAACATCAAGGACTACATATCTCCCACTAGGGTTGTATTCATTCATTTCCAACAATGCATTGGTTACAGCTTTGTACACAACCTCACCGTATTCATTTCTTAATTCTTTCAATTTTTTATCATCATCATCTATGATTTGCTGCAATTTTCAGGAACTTAATCAACACATGGTATACATGTTTAATCTGATAAGATGTTCAGGCATTTGAATGATGAACAGGTCATTTAGTATCATTATCACTAAATTTCATAATGGTGTAGCTAAAAAGGTTTATATATGTTATGCTTGGAAAAGTAGGGTTGATGCCGAGCCCTATCAATATGGGCAGTTAGAGCTTAGGCAAGCTCTACACCCATTCAAACGAAGCCACGTCGCATGCTGACGTGAGCAGTATGCTCCTGCCAATACAGTGGGTATGCGCCAGATTGGTGAAAGGCTGGAAACGATCCACGTGTCCAATCCCTACACAAGTCGAGGAAATCACTCGAGCAGGTGAGCAATGGGACACTGAGAAGAATTTGCACAACATCTGCCCCCACTTACAGATTTAGTATCATTACCTCAATTCATCCCACTATAAATAGAGGGCTCCTCTCCCATTTGTGGGATTAGCTAATTTCACCCTAGAATAACACATTCTCTCTCTCTCTGTCTCTCTCTCTCTCTCTCTCTCTCTCTCTCTCTCTCTCTCTCTCTTGTATTCACTTGTATTCTCCAAGCTATAAATCAGCTCACTGAACGCGACGTGATCTTATATATTAATACAATATCAGTGGACGTAGGATTCACTTATTTAAGCATCTGAACCACTTTAAACATTGTTCTTCATCTCTTACTCAACCCAATAACCTTATATACACGTGAGATCTCTGAGTCCGCTTAGCATTTCCCATGTGCGATTAGTTGGTGTCAAAATCGAACATCAACAGTTTTGCGCTAGAAGGAGGGCCTGATTTAGTACTTGTTCTTCATCAGAAGAATCTCTGACTAATCGGTCCCGCTACAGCAAATAACTCTCCGATTTGAATCTAAACTAACCAATCATGGTGATGAAGAGATCCCCCAGGTACAAGAGGACACTTTTCCCGAAGTGCCCTTAGTCTTGCAAAACATCGTAGGGGATATCCCTTCAAGCTCACGGCTTAATCCAGCCATTGTGAGCTACCTAGAGAGGTTCAAAAATACTCTCCAAATAGGCACCGGTTGGATCGAGTCGTGCCACCCGAATCGAATGAGGTGGTGCCACTGCCAAAAACGCCTGCAGGTCGCATGAAAGCGCAGAAAAGGGCAAAAACCCATACCGCGCGTACTGCAGCGCGTCAAAGAAAGGGAAAGCAAGTGGCGCACAACGGGCCTAGAGGTTCTAAGGGGCTAGCGAACACCGACTGCACCCCGGGTAGAATACCCATGGCGCAAAGGCTCGGTGACATCTCAAGGCTCGAGCGGTCCCGTGCCACGTCGCACAAGCACTCCCACAAAAGTGCAAGGAGGGAGATTCCCATTGTCGCCAAAATGACGACTTCGATCGTCGTTGCATGGGAAGTTCCCACTGTCCGTGGGTTGGTTCCTACCACAGCGGAGGTCAAGAAAGTTCCCTAGACCATTCAGCGCCATTACATGACTCTAGCCAGCGTGTGTCAAGATTAGCCGGGACTGTCGACCGAGGCGAGGAGGAATCCGACATACGGTCTTTCCTCAATCGCAATCACGAGGGTCAAACCCACGTTGTGGAAAGCGATCCCCAGATGGTTCCGTTGTCTCAAATTGAGGAACTACAGTGAGCCATGGATCAGTTAAAGGCTTAGCGAAATGAGCAAGGGCACGTCGCAGAGGCGTCTCCCTTTTCTCTGGCAGTGTTAGCCGCCCCTCTCCCGTCAAGATTTAGAATGCCCGACATGCGAGCATTCAATGGGAATTCTGATCCGCAGGATCATCTATACGAGTTCAACGACCTCATGGAACTTCACCAAGTCTCTGACTTGGCAAAATGCCGTTGCTTGGCAATAACTCTTACTTCTCATGCCAAGCGATGGTTCAGGTCGCTCCCAGCAGGATCAGTCAGCTCGTGGCCTCAGATGAGCTCGACATTTCTAAGACACTTCCAAGCGAACAAGAAGTTCTCGATGCCTCTGAGCTATCTCAGCAACATAAGGCAAGAGAGGGATGAGCTCCTCTAATCTTATATTAACAGGTTCCATAAGGAGCTCCATAAGGTAGCTCACACTCTCGAAGAATCTGTTCGGACCCTCATCATCGTGGGAGTCCGTCCGTAGACAGATCTGTAGAAAGAGTTGCAATCTGAGGACGATGTTTCTCTCACCCGCTTCTACAGCCTTACGAAAAAATACCTCCATATTGAGAACTCCGTGGCGACGCTTAACTGCCACGACCCCGGTCCTTCGGGCAGTGCGCCTGGTTGGGGGGAGAATATGAGGGCTGATCATAGATGGGCTAATGACAATCAGCGAAAAGGAAAGAAGCAGCGATATGAGCCCAAGAAATCTTATGCCCCAGTTCCTCGTCGCGATCGCGACAAGAGTCAGTACACTCCTTTGAATGCATCGGTCTCTGCTATTCTTGATAAGTCAGAAGAGGCTGGCCTGCTCGGGGAGCCTGAGCCCATGAAAAATCCCCCTTAAGCCAAAAACAATAAGAAGTACTGCTGCTGTCATAGGGATAACGAGCATCACACTGATGAGTGTCGAGCCCTCAAGCAAGCAATTGAAGACCTCATCAAGTAAGGGCACTTCAAAGAGTACGTTGATGACTCTACTCCCGTACAGGAGAAAAACCAGGAGGAACCAGGCAAGAAGCGTCGTGGTCGCAAAAGTATCTGCAGCATAAGGATTATCTTTGGGGCACCACATCTCGTAGGGAATTCGTGAGGTGCCCAAGAAAGGTATGCTCGCGTAGCCCATCACGATCCGATCAGTGTATTGAACACGACGTGATGGCCATTTAAGGGACGCGATGACCATCTAAGGTTCGCAGAGAGGAGGAAATCACCTTCTCTAAGAAAGATGCAGTTCGATTGCATCATCCCCATGACGATGCCCTCGTTATCACGACCCAAATAGGGCGTTGTGACGTCCACAAAAGCACCCTGAACATCTTGTTCCTGCGGGCTTTCGAAAGAATGAATCTGGATGAGGCCGATCTAAAGCTTGCCCCCATCCCACTATATGGTTTTACCTGGGATCATCTGATCCCCAAAAGGACGATCTCGCTCCTGGTCATATTGGGCGACTCTAACGAGGTGACCAAAATTACTGAGTTGTTAGTAGTGGAGTGTCCGTCCGCTTTTAATGGCATCCTAGGATGACCTATACTAAGAAACTTCAAAGCAGTCACCTTGATCTACCATCTAAAGATGAAGTTTCCCACTCCGATAGGGATAGGGGAAGTTAGTGGATCTCAACGCTCATCTTGCGACTGCTATGTAAGGGCAGTGCAGATGGCGTGCAAGGGAAAAGGCAGTTCGATGGGTATCCCTGAACAGGCAATGGCAATCAGCCAAATCGAACCGCAGCCTGGTCCAGCCGAGGATAATATGGATCCTCGTATCTAGGAATGCCCTTCCAGTGGCCGGTTAAGGATTTATCTGAAGTATCGGTCAACCAAAGCGAGCTGAGCCGAGTGTTGAGAATTGGAAGTAATCTCAACCCCCAACTCGTCGGTGACCTGACCAGCTTCCTCAGAGAAAATATCGATGTGTTCACATGGATACATGCCGACATGGTCAGGATCAGCCCGAATATCATTTGTCATGCCCTGAACATCGATAGTGAGGCCAGGCCGGTCCGCCAGAAGAGAATAGCAATGGATCTGGAGCGATATGCTGCCTTGAAGGTTGAGATAGATAACCTTATTCTGAATGGATCCATCCGGGAGGCGCTCTACCCGAGTTGGGTTACCAATTCGGTTATGGTAAAGAAGCCTAACGGTAAATAGTAGACTTATGTTGACTTCACCGACCTCAACAAAGCCTGTCTGAAAGATAGCTTTCCCTTGCCGAGGATTGACCAGCTCGTTGATGCCATCTCCAGGCACGAGTTGCTGAGTTTAATGGACGCCTACTTGGGATACAATTAGATTTCGATGTACACACTGAACGAAGAGCATACCTCCTTTGTTATAGATCGAGGGCTGTATTGCTACAGGGTTATGCCTTTCGGCCTAAAAAATGCTAGAGCAACTTACTAGTGACTGGTTAACCGGATGTTTTCTGAACAGATCGAGAAATCGATAGAAGTCTATGTTGATGACATGCTGGTCAAATCGCATGTTGCTTCTGATCACATAGCACATCTCGCTGAGATGTTCGACATACTTCGGAGATACAGAATGAAGCTCAATCCTCTCAAATGCTCATTCGGAGTATCCTCAGGAAAATTCCTAGGGTACATGGTTAATCAAAGGGGAATAGAGATCAACCCCGAAAAAATCTAAGCTCTCATCGATATGAAAAGCACGACCAACCGAAAGCAGGTTCAGAGTCTCAATGGGCAAATAACGGCTCTCAATCGCTTCATATCGAATGCAACAGATCACTACTTGCCATTCTTCAATATACTCAGGGCCAACAAGAAATTTGAATGGACTCCTGAGTGCGAAAAGGCATTCCAGAGCATTAAAGAGCTCGTCGGAAAGCCACCTCTTCTGTCTAAGCCGCTCTCACAAGAAACTCTCCTTTTGTATCTGTCCGTGTCTCAGTATGCGATCAGTCCAGCTCTAATCCGAGAGGAGGACAGCGTCCAATGGCCGGTATATTACGCGAGCAAGCATCTGCTGGACGCCGAGATGCGGTATCCAGAAATGGAGAGATTGGCTTATGCCTTACTGATCGCTTCTAGAAAGTTACAACCTTACTTCCACGCCCACACAATCCATGTATTGACTAACTACCCGCTCAGGCAAGTCATTCAGAAGCCAGAAGCTTCGGGTAAGTTGCTCAAGTGGGCCATGGAGCTAAGTCAGTTCGATCTGCAGTATAGATCGAAGGCAGCGATCAAAGGGCAGGCTGTTACTGATTTCATCTCTGAATTCTCATATCATCCGTTTAAGGAATCCGAGCAACAAGCCAACGAAGTCACCTAGGAAACTGTCCAAAATCTATCGACTTGGAGCCTCTATGTCGATGGATAGTTGAACAGGAAAAGGGTTGGAGTAGGTCTCCTTCTCCTTAGTCCCAAGGGGACTCGTATTCACGGCATTCTTTGGTTTGGGTTCAAAGCGACCAACAACGAAGCTGAGTATGAAGCTCTGCTAGCTAGACTGCAGTTGACAAGAGAAATGGGGTCAACCGCGATCAATATCCACAGCGACTCCATGCTGGTTGTCAACCAGATTTTGGGGGAGTATAAAGCCAAGGAAGAAAACATGATCGGCTATATGAAGAAAGCTAAGGCCGCACTCGAACCATTTATGCACTTCACGATCACGAGATTCCCAGAGACAGTAATTCTCACAAATGCCTTGGCAAAGATAGCCTCGTCGCTAGACTCAGATGTGCTAGAGAGTATTCCTGTTCGGTTCGTAGAGGCATCCAGTATCAACTCGCCCGAATAGGCCGTGAATGTGATCGAGCCAGTTTCCTAGATGACCCTAATCATCCAGTATCTCCGAGACGGGACTTTGCCCAACGACAAGATCGAGGCAAGAACCCTACGAACCAGAGCTACTTGTTACACACTTATAGGAGATCAGTTGTACAAGCGAGGGTTTAGTGCCCCTCTCCTCCGATATGTAACCAATGAAGAGACAGACTATATCATGAGGGAGATACATGAAGGGATCTGTGGTAATCACATGACCACACGATCCCTTACCAACAAAGTTGTTCGTCAAGGATATTACTGGCCTTTACTCTAAGAGGACACCTATAACTTTGTTAAAAAGTGTGACAAGTGCCGACGGTTCGCGAACATACTGCAAGCTCATTCCCACCAGTTGATAATCATGACCAGCCCCTGGCCATTCTCCATGTGGGGAATCGATCTAATTGGACCCATGCCAGTTGGTAAAAGGGGAGTCAAGTATGTGGCAGTCGCGGTGGACTATTTCACCAAGTGGGTCAAAGCGGAACCTTTAGCCGTGATCACCACCAAAAAGCTCAAGGATTTCATCTTTAAGAACATTGTGTACTGCTATGGGATTCCTCATACCCTCATCTCTGATAATGGAAAGCAGTTCGATAACGAGGAATTCAAGCAGTTCTGCAATGAGTTGGGTATCCACAAAAAGTTTGCCTCAGTCACGAGACCACAAGCGAATGGTCAGGTTGAAGCTGTCAACAAGACCATCAAGCACACTCTGAAAGCCAAGCTTGGTGCTGCCAAGGGAAATTGGGCTGACGACCTCCCTGAAGTCTTATGGGTATACAAGACAACTCCGAGAACCTCTACCTCAGAAACACCCTTCTTGCCAGCATATGGTTGCGAGGCGATGATCCCTGTGGAGGTAGGAACCGATTCACTTTGGAGAGACCTGTTCAATGAAACAGACAATGAGGCGCTTATGCGCGCAAGTTTGGATTTAGTTGAAGAACATCGCAGCAAGGGTCAGCTAAGAATAGCAGCTTATCAGCAGCGCGCGAAAAGGTTATTTGACTCCAAGGTTAGAAGAAGAGACTTCCAAGTCGGCGACCTCGTTCTAAAGGAAGTCCTTCTCGGTACAAGAGAACCTAGTGCGGGAGTATTGTGGCTGAATTGGGAAGGCCCGTACTACATTGCCAAAGTGATAAGACCGAGGACTTATCACCTTAAAAGGCTGAATGGTTTTGAAGTACTGCGAGCTTGGAATGTTGAACATCTCTACCCGTATTATCAGTAATTCCGAACTCATTTTTTTTCAATTCTCTTGTAAAGACTTAACTTTTCTCAGGACTTATAAATAAAAGTTCCTTTGTAATATCTTTTCCCATATGTATATAGTTCTGTCCGCATAAATACTATTGTAAACAGTTAGAAAGCGACCTCATGTGTAACGTTTGTGGGGTACGAAAAATTATAAGTACTCACAAAAAATTAAGAAAACGATTGTTGGAGTAGGTGCCCTAGAGCTAATCAATTATTGTGGAATTGACTCTTTGTAATAATGTTCATTAATCAATAAAAGACATTTTATACTATATCGCGTAAATTATTATTATTGCAATATGTATTGATATATGTCCTTAGAATAGTAGAACCGTGACAAGGGTATCAAATGTTTCAAATCTTGATAGTGAGAACCCTATTAGCACATATGGTGGTCATTCTAGAAACGTCCGTAGCCCCAATATTATTCTGAAGTAAGGGCACAGATAATACGGTAAGGCTATCATAGTGTTAAACGACCCTGTCGAAAGACAGTGACTGATCTCACTTGTCAAGGTTGTTTGGTGACAACCTGGTGGAACACATGGGTGCTTGCTGTAGGCGATTTTACCGCAGCAAGTTCACTGGACTGACCCACCAGAGGATTCCATATGGATGGTAACCCTAGTGTCTATGGAACAAATCCTCTAACGAATGGTGGTACATGTGATCCTTAGACTTGAGATCACCGGAGCGCCTTATGCACCAATTGGTGTAGTTTGACACTAGCCTAACGCAGTTCTTTTCAGAGCTTTCAATACGATGGTGATTGGCTGCATCAAGGAGTGTATCAAGACTATGGTGGATTGACAGAGTACGGGAGAATTTATCTCACAGCGCAATTCAGTAAATGGCAATGACACTAAAACTATGGCTACAGTGGGATTAAGTTATTGCTCTATCTGGATTATAATACAGGTCATTGGTCCAGAAACTGAATACATAATATTAAGAGTAATCGAAGGTTGACACTATTTCTATGCCTTCGTCTCATCGAGATAACGAATGATGAAAGGATCGAATTGTATGATAACCATATCATTGACAAGTAGCTACTTTGCTGAATCCAAATCTACCGGGTGGCCATGATGCCTTGCTAGGGGCCAATCTTGGTCTGTGTATTAGTGAGACGATTAATTGGTGTTAATCGTGATACTATACACTGTCGGTATGATGAGGAGCCTATGGGTCGCACACATAGAATATAATTTAAGATCTAAGAAGAAGGAAGGGCGTTTTCGTCTTTTTAAGGTGAAAGGGTATTTTGGTAATTTCACAGTGCAATTAAATTTGCTGAGGTCGTAGCCTTTATTTAATTTATTAGAAAAATCAAATAAGTGAAATTACGTTTAAATATGTGTTCGCATATATTTAATTTAATCATCATTATTGTTAAATGTTAATATATATATATTAATTGATTTTAATTGAAGATAATGATGAATTAAAATAAAATATCTAATTGTAAGTGTTTGGTAACATGGGGTGTTTGGGTTGGAGCCCAAGGCTATTCCATATGGGAATAGGGCATTAAAGTTTTACTATAAAAGAAAAGATTATTTGTAAAAAGTGAAGAGATTTTATTAGTTCATTTTCTTTTGTAAAGGAAAAACACACAGCCCCAAACTCTCTCTCCCACGGCAGATTCAATTTTTGCCTAAAGTCAATTTCATTGATTTTTCTTCTTGATCTTAAAGCTAAGGAGGATCTAGCAAATCCCTCCTTAGTTTTTTGTGATTGTCTTCATATGGACTACGTGGGTTCGATCCTACACTTGGGTCGGTAGCAAAACGTTCATTGACAAATTTGGAGTGCGTATGTATTTCTAAACTCATGATTAATTTCTGTAGATTTCTATTTTAACATAAACTGTAAAATTGTACCTTTGATCTTGGCTTAATGGGAACGATCCTCGTTATTATGTTTTTGTTTTTCGCTGCGTATATGGACCGTTTTCTAACAGCGATGTCTTTATTTATTAATGATAATATGATAAGTACATGTAAGCAAGCATAGGAAAGGTGGTACAAAAGCAGGAACAATCACTGATCCTCGTCTCCAGGTCCTAGAGGTGCGACCTCAGCATCTTCAAGATGATCGCCGGTCACCTGATCGGGCGTGGGCTCTTCTGGGACATACTCCGGATGCTCCTCTTCCGGGTCAAGTCCCCAAGCTGCCTCCTCGTCCTCGGCCCGCACCATAGAAGTAAGGATACCTTGGTACTCATCGGGGAGATCGGGCAGATTGATGGTTTGGTTCCTCGGTCGAAGGGCATAGATGGACTGGATCGTCCAGTCAGTAGCCCTACTCTCAATCTCCAATTCTTGTCACTGCATTTCTTCGGTCAGCGAAGCAACACGACCCTGGGTGATAAGAGCTTGAAAGTATATATTTTATTAGTGATTTAATTGGATTATTTGTGGAAAAATGTGTTTAATTTGTGGAATTTGACTTAATTATTTCATAAATACCTTTTACGGGATCATAGGTGTATTTTGAGTATTTTCAGGTTCAAACCGATATTTGAAGGAAAAATAATGATGTCGATGGAATTTGTGACAAGTATGAACAAACGGTGCAAGAATTGGAGTTGAAGCGAGAAAGTTGTGATGCGTCGAAGATACAACGTAAAATCTGGAAATCCTTCAAGATGAGCATGCTTCGATGTTTCGATCATAACTTGAGCTATAGAAATCAACATTCGACGATTCTTGTGGCGTTGGAAAGCTTATTCAGAGAGATACAAAGTTTATGTTGATGAATTTACCAAATTATGAAGATCAAGGACTCGTGGGATAGAAAGAACGATCGCCACAACGACGATTGCTTATCGCCGCAGCGATGGGTCACGGGCCTGTTTGGGTTATTGCATTCTCCTAGTCTGAATCTCAATGGGTTAAGACATTTAATTCTTTCCTAAGTAACCTCAAAACCCTAGCACTATAAATAAGGGTCTTTAAGTAGTTTTTGTGGAGATTGGAGAAGGAGAAAGGACGACTACTATTTTGGAGATCGGAATTCTTGCAGTTCTCGTTCACCAATTAGAGAAGTTTTTCTATTTTTCTTTCTTGAAATCATGTTATTGAATACAATGGTTGTTTTTATTACTGCAATTATGAACTAAATCCCTTTCTAGGGCTAAAGATGTAGCCCAATTTATGAATATGTGTTGACTTTATTGTTGTTAATTCTTATTGAGCATTAATTCTAAGTTTTATTATTGTGTGTAATGCTTTCAATTCTTAAGGATCCAAAAGTCGAATGATATCATGGGTTGGGTTGAGATCAAGAGATGAGACATGATTTGTCTAAAGTAATAAAACCATAGATTGAGCGAACGCTAGAGATAGGTTACCGCGATCTATGAGGCTCTGGTAAATTCCATAGAACTTAATGATCTCTTAGCTCCTAAATCCAACTTAGAGATATTTTGGGTTGTTGCTTAAGGGTTAATTCACTACTTGTTCAAGAGAAAGTTAGTGGAATATCAGGGAGTTTGGCCTTTAGAATAAGCTTAATTAGGTTAGCAATAATTGTCAATGCATATGATTAAATTGGTGTGAAATCTGTGCCCTAGGTTTAGTCATATTGATTTGTTTACCAAAGTATTAATAAAATTCTGCTTTTGTTTAGTTTTTAGTTTGTTTTCTTTTTCATTAAATTCATTCTTAAAATTCTGTTTCATCAAATAGCAATAAAATAGACTAGTTTGGTACTTGGTAGGTAGTTAGCTTGGGATTCGACACTCGTTTACTCGAGTTTTATTACTTGCGCGATTTCGTACACTTGCGAATAGCCTGTCACTAGGCGAATTGGAGTTCGACCTCAAGCGCCCACCTCTGCTTCTCGGTGATCTCCCACAGCTGCGCCCTTTCCTGTTCTGCTCGCAAGGCTCGCTCGGAGGTCGTTCGTAGCTCCAGCTCTTTCTCGCTAGCCTCCTTAGTGAGTTTGGCCACTGTCCTTTGGAGTTCCTTTACTTCCTCTCCTCACTTCTCTAGCTCGGCCTTTTGAAAATCCACCAAGCGAAATGCAGCGTTCCTCTCAGATAGGTACTGATTTGCCTGAACGGTGGATAGGTCCTTCTCTGCTTGTACGGCTTCTAAGTCCCGTTTAAGCCGCACATTCTTTTCTCTCAGCTCGACCAGCCCCTCAGCAGCCCCCAGCTGAACCTTCTGCAGCCCCCAGCTGAACCTTCTGCAGGGACAAGTGTAGGGCAAGCAAGGCCTATATAACAAAGAGAGTAAAGAGTTAATTTCCTTTCTATTGAAAAAAAAAAAAAGCAAGGAAATGCAAAAAAGCCCCCGCTAAGGACAGTTCGTTTTACCTGGCTCAGGTGCTGAAAGGATGTGGACATCAGATCCATGTGGTTAGCAGCCACGAACTGCTCGAACACTTCCGCGAGCTGGCACTCTAGAATGTTGAAAACCACCGGCTGCAAATGATCCAAAAGTTACCCCATAGAGTCCAGCATGGTTGTGACCGTACCCGCAGCAGGTAGCGTCTTGCTTGCTGGTTCCTTGCCCGGTCTCCTCCCAGGATCGGTAGCCTCCCTTTGCCTCGTTCGCGGACCCTCCGGAGTGATGGTAACACCAATCGCGCCCCTAGGAGGTCCTCCCGAGCGGAATGCCTGGTAAGGCTGCAACCTCTCGAGCTGAATGTCTAGACCCTCCGGCTCGGATTCAAACTCCCCGGCCTAAAGCTGCTTTCTCTTCTTAGACTTCTAGGCCATTGCCTTCTGTTTGGCGTGAGCAGCCGTAGGTTGAGAAGCACCTATAGGTCAAACTGATGCACCCGTCGGAGTCCCTCCGACGAGGGGACTGCTGGAAGTTACCCTGGCTGGTCCGATGACTCGACCTCGGGGGAAGTTGAACTGCCTTGGTCGTAGCGACCTGGGCACTTTAGGAGGCATGGTCGTTGCATGCGAACATCGTTAGCTAAACCGTTCGCTGCACGCAAATAACAAAACAAGTTAAGGTTATGGTGCTTACTCGGTATGGTCTCTAAGGTCGTTTCGGGATTGAAGAAACCATATCTCTGCAAGTTCAAGGTTGTCATGAGCAGTCTCGCGTCGCGACTTTCTTCGGGGAAAAGGCCGAATACAATGATTCTGTCAGGATCCTTGAGAGCCGATTACCTGGTCGTCTTGTTAACTGTGAAGAAACAAAGAGCTCGTTAGCAAAAATTAAAGGAAGTAAGATTTGCCAAGTCACAGAAAGTAAAACCTACTCGGCTCCCTAAATTGGCAAATGCCATCATATTGAAAGAAGAAGAGCTTTGTCTCGTACGCCCTGACATTACTGGGGTAATTGTGTATTCCCGCTTCGATCGTAGATCGCTTCGAGAGGTAGAAGGAATCCTTGTCCTTACTCTTCTTCAGATAATACGAGCAACCGAGCTCTAGCGCAGTTAGCCCGCGCAAACCGTTCTCGCCGCATGCGATATACAGAGACACAACTATCATATACGCATTCGACGTAAGCTGTAACGATGCGACCCCAAAGTGATTGAGGACCGACCTAATGAAAAGGTGGAAAGGTATCAGCGCTCCACTCTTAAAAATGTTCTCGGAGATCATAGCCATCCCTTCTGGCGGATTTCGAGCTGTGTACGTCCTATGTTGGTATACCTCTACGCTAAGTGCGTATTGGTCCACCACCTTCTGAATCTCCTCGGCAGTAACTATCGATAAAATCTCCTGAGAGGGACCTACTAGAGCGTCCTGCATCGGCGAGCTGGTTCCCTCATCTGTCCTGGTCGCTGAACGGTCCATTCTTTCGCGGTCTGAAAAAAACAACATGCAGGAATCACTCAGTCGTCGTACACTATTTCGTACAATGACGTGGAGGAAAAAGTAAATGCTTTCTCCCTTAAACCCTAGAAAAACCCTAAAAGAATCTTTAGGAGCCACCCCCAATGGCTCAAACCCTAAGAGAAAGTTTATTCTCCGATCGGCTACCGGCAAACACTTACTGTCATCGCATGGCAATTATCAAAAACAGAAAAGACAAAGTGACAGAGGAACCATCCTTACCTCTTGGGTATGAAGATTGATCGTCCTGCTCTGAGTGTCAAGCGCGCGCACCAGTCTGAAAGATGGAAAATCAAGGCTCACGAAAGTTTCTTGCTCTCTCTAAAGAAGTGAATATTGTGACATTACCTGAGGTGAGCCTAGGGTTTTATAGTGAAGGAAATGGCGTTTGGCTTTCCCGAAGTCAATCGAAGTTTGAGCGGAAATCACATCTCACCGTTGATCGCGACCACATGTTGCTGATCAGCGAGGAAGAGTGATCGTCACGCTTTGGGAAACCAAATCGTCGTTTCTTTCCGTTGAAACACTCAAGCGACAGCTGATTTCCCTCCTCTATATTAAATGCGTATGTATGCACTCATATCCGCATTTAATGTTCTGATAAGGAATGTCGTTTCAGCATGGCTCGCATTTAATGTGCATGGCTGGCACTTATTACGCATAGAACACGTCTGTCAGAGCAAAATGTGTTTTATTAATGTATCCGCTGCCAAAGTGTAACAGATAATATCTGAAGAGGTCGTTACGTAAAACACTCTTCGTCGCGTGTCAGTTGCGAAGCGACGTGACTTTGTTTTCAATAAAAAATATGCTAAGTGTAATCAGGTCTTGAACCTCGGTCGAGACCAGAATCATCGTTATGGCACTGAATGTCTACAACAGGTCGCGAGCCTTAAAAAAGATCATTTCAGGTCGCCTACATGGAAATGTTTTCGCGACCTTTTTGCACCCAGGTCGGATCAACCAGTGTCCATTCGATGCACATCAAATCAAGGCATAATTGTGTAGTTCTCAAGGTTCGATCCTCAAACCTTAAAAACTAGGGGACTTCTGTTATGCTTGGAAAAGTATGGCTGACACCGAGCCTTGTCAATATGGGCGGTCAGAGCTTAGGCAGGTTCTACACTTATTCAGACGAAGCCATGTCGCATGCTGACGTGAGCGGTATGCTCCTACCAGTGTAGTGGGTATGCGCCAGATTGGCGAAAGGCTGGAAACAGTCCACATGTCCAATCCCTGCACAAGTCGAGGAAATCACTAGAGTAGGTGAGCAATGGGACTCTGAGAAGGAGTTGCATAGCATCTGCCCCACTCACAGATTTAGTAATCATTACCTCAATTCATCCCACTATAAATAGAGGGCTCCTCTCCCGTTTGTGGGATTAGCTAATTTCACCCTGGAATAGCACATTCTCTCTCTCTCTCTCTCTCTCTCTCTCTCTCTCTCTCTCTCTCTCTCTCTCTTTTGTATTCACTTGTATTCTCCAAGCTATAAATCAGCTCGCTGAACGCGACTTGATCTTATATATTAATACAATATCAGTTGACGTAGGATTCGCTTATTTAAGCATTCGAACCACTTTAAACATTGTTTTTCATCTCTTACTCAACCCAATACGCCCATATACACGTGAGATCTCTGAGTCCGCTCAGCATTTCCCACGTGCGATTAGTTGGTGTCAAAATCGAGCATCAACAATATACATACTTGCAATTTGCCTTCGATAATGACTCACTTGAAAGGATGCCAGTGAGGATTCTTCAAAGATTCTTGCCATGACGAACAAAGTTTAACAGACATCTCCTCCCGTTCTCCATCAGAGAACTTCAGTGAGCACGCGTGTTGAAAAGCTTTCAGATCAATCTCTCCCATTCTCTTGATTGTAAATGTTGAGCGACAATTCAGTATATCTCGCAAACCCTGCGTGGCCAAAGTTAAGAAATCATTCCTCTTAAGCATCTTTTATTTATGTGCTTAATTTGGAGAGCTATTATAGATAAGCAAAAGGTAACATGTAGAAAAAAGATTTTCTAATTTCAATGTTAAACCATGTGAAGAAATAAGGAGGTAAATACACTTATTGATTCTTTGTGAGCATCTTGCAGCTCTTGGTTACTGATGGACTCTTTAAGTGTTAAGTGTATGATTCAGGCTTTTCCAAATATTGCAGCGCATCTTTGTTTTCCTCTTAACTGGTTTCTCAGTTCAGTGTTCTCAGTATTTAAATCAATATCTCCTGGAGGATTTTGACTTGGCAACTTCAGTTTTTGCTGCATCATGTATGATCCCAATTGTGAAGTGAGCTTAACAAAAACAACTTGATTATATGAAGTTTTAGAGAGAAAATTTAAGTTCAAAATCAGAGTAAAGCTGTTATAAATCATGATTCATTTGCAACCTCTTCGATCTGATCCATTAAACTTTTTCTTTCCAAGTCATTAATCTGGGTCCTACATTCTGCCAGTTCTTTGGTTCGCTGCTCAAGCTCTTTTCTTTGACATTTCTTGTCATGCTTCAGCTTAATATTGATGGACTGCTCCTTTCTGATTTCTGACAAATTCAGATCATAGAATGTGAAAAAAAAAAACATGTTGGGAAAAGTCAGGAAAATACCGTCCAAACGATAAGAGTTGTAAAATAGATCTAAATGCTGGCAACTTCAAAACTATTAAGCCACAAAAGATGTACCTCCGTAAGGGTGCATCTGTTAAGTATGACAAAAGAGTACTTTTTACAGATCAAATTCTATCCATCAGAACACGGCTTGCTCTTCAATTGTATTTAAAACTGACATTGTAGCTTGAGAAGCAACTTAGATAACAATTAATAATAACCTCTTTAACATGTTTGAAAGATGTAAGAGAGGCATTTGACAACAAAGAAGAGTCAACGAAGTTAAACATTCGGGACATTTAACACTTCAAGGCGTATAGAATAAAACTTCGAGTGTTTTGAGAGGCCTTTGGCCAGAGCCAGATCAGATTCTTCAAGCAGTTTNAAAACTGACATTGTAGCTTGAGAAGCAACTTAGATAACAATTAATAATAACCTCTTTAACATGTTTGAAAGATGTAAGAGAGGCATTTGACAACAAAGAAGAGTCAACGAAGTTAAACAGTCAGGACATTTAACACTTCAAGGCGTATACAATAAAACTTCGAGTGTTTTGAGAGGCCTTTGGCCAAAGCCAGATCAGATTCTTCAAGCAGTTTTGGGTGCTTTTGGTTTATTATTTTGGATAGGATTTTGGGAATAATATTGGATAGTTGAATAGGGGAGTATTACGAGGTAAAATTTAAAATTTTATGAAAAAACCCTATTGATGCGTGATTTTGGCACCAACCAAATACACGTGTGAAATGCTGAGCTGGCCCAGAAGACACACGCAGGTGAAAGAATGAGTAAAAACAATAGGGAACGGCATTTAAAGTGGTTCAGATGCTAAGAAAGCAAATCCTACGTCCACTGATTTTGTATTAATGAACGCGACCTGACTTACAAATGATTATACAAGAGATAGAATGCTATTTTATCTTTGGAGAGATTAGCTAATCCCTTACATGAGAGAGGAGCTCTCAATTTATAGTGGGACGGATTAATGTTATCATCACTAAATCTGCGAGTTGGTGGGATTATCCGTGCAAATCCTTCTTTATGTCCCATTGCGCACCTTCTAGAGCGATTTACGCGATTTGGTGTAGTGATTAGACACGTGGAATCACTTTAGCTCTTGGCTGGTCTGACACGCACCCACTGCCCTGACAGGAGCATGCCGCCCCTGTCATTGTGTGACGTGGCTGCCTCTGACTGGCTGCGAACATACCTAAGCTCTGACTTTTTACGCTGACTAGGCCTCGCATCAGCCCAACTTGTTCAGGCATAACAGAAGTCCCCTAGTTTTTAAGGTGTGAGGATTAGACCTTGGAAACTATAATTCATGTCGCGACAAGATGCCTTTGAGGAAACTTTGGTGATTCCGACCTGTATGAAAAGAGGTCGAGACTGCGCTTGTGCGCGTGCGACCTGATAGTCTTTGCTTAAAGATGAACGATTTGATCTCAAACCATACCAGTGCTTTGATTTCAATTTTCCGAAGTTCACAACCTCATTATACTTGGAATTCTCTTCTGGACAAGGGATTGGGTTGCTTCGGAACTGAATACTCGTCGAGAGTCACGTCGTTTCGCAACCAATGGGGTAGAATAGAGGAGTCACATTGCTTTGTGACTGACCAGATGAAGAGTGTTCTATGTAACGATCTCTTCAGACATTACCTGTTGCATTTTCGTAACGGATACATTTAACGAAACGCCTTCTGCTCTGACAGACGTGTCCTGTGCACAATTAATGCCAGCCATACGCATTAAATACGTGATATGCTGAAACGATATACTCCATCACAGCATTAAATACAGATTGGGGCGTATTTAATGCGGCAGGAGAATCGTGCTGTCGTTTGGATTTTTCAATGGAGAAGGACGACGATTTGGTTTTGTTGGAGTGTGACGGTCACCCTTTCCCTTGGATCTGTGACACGTGGTCGCGATCAACGGAGAGGTAAATTTTGCCGCCCAAACGTTGTTTGATTTCAGGAAAACCAAGCGCCAGTTCTTTTGCTATAAAACCCAGGTTCGTTTCAGGCAATGTCACCATACTCATCTTTTCAGAGAGAGCAAGAGACTTTTGTAAACTTGAATTCTTTGCCTTCCAAGCCAGCGCGTACCTGATATTCGAAGTAGAAGGATCCATCTTCATATTCTGAGAGGTAAGAATCATTTTCTGTTTTTATTTCTCACTCCCAGCAGTTGATAAATGATTGGTTTTCCGGTAGTTGATCAGAGACGAAATGTTCTTGTTAGGTTCGAGCCATGAATGGCAGCTTGAATCATTCTGTTAGGGTTTTTTTGGTATTTAGGAGGGGAAGTGTTTGCTTTCCTCCACGTCACCGTACAAAATGGTGTACGAGGGCTAAAAAGATTCCCTGCTTGTCGCTTTTGCAGACTGCAGTAGGATGGACCCTTAACGACCAGATCCGAGGAAGGGACCAGTTCATCCATGCAGGATGTTCTTGTGAGTCCCACCCAAGAGATCTTCTCAGTACTTACTGAGGATGAGCTCGATAGGGTGATAGACCAATACGGTATCCGTAAGGATGTTTTCCGTGATAGGACGCGCATAGCTCAGCATCTGCCACGTGGGTTGGCCGCAATCTCCGAGGAAATCTTCAAGGGTGGGGGTTGATCCCTTTCCACCCTTTTGTCAGGTCGGTCCTGGATCATTTCGGGATCGCACCGATGCAACTCACGTTGAATGCGTACATGATTGCGGTTGCCATGTACATCACGTGTCGCGAGAACGGGTTGGGCGAGCTAACCACAATAGAACTTGGTTGCTCGTACATCCTAAAAAAGAACAAGGACAAAGACTCCTACTACTTGTCCAGGCGACCTACTATCGCTGCGGGGATACACAGTTACCCTAGCAACGCAAGGGCTTATGAGACGAAGTTTTTCTTTTTTTGTTACGACGACCTCTGCCGCTTCCAGGACCAGAGTAGGTTCTTTTCCCTTAACGAGCTCATTGACTTTGTTTTTCTTAATAACGAACTGTTTATTATTATTTTTTTTTTTTGGCATTTAACAAAACGACCAGTTTGGAGCTACTCGTGAATCCGAACAAAATCGTAGCCTTCAGTTTCTTGCCTGAAGCGAGTCGCAACACAAAGCTTCTTGTGACAACCGCGAATCTGCGGAGATACGGCTTCTTCAACGTAGACGCGACCTTAGAGCCTCCATCGAGTAAGTTGCGTTAACTGGATCCTTTTTTATTACGCAGTGAACTATTTTTTTTTTTTTTTTTTTTTTTACTAACGACGTTCATATGCAGCAACCATGCCTCCGAAGATGCCAGGGTCGCCACGACGAAGACAGTTTTCTTTCCCTCGGTCAAGGACCACTAGGGCGACCGAAGCTGCTCCTAGTGGCCCCCCGACCGAAAGGGCAACATCAGGGTATGTGCATCCTCCTAAGGCTCCCCAACCTACGGCGGGCACCCCGATCCAACCTACGAGCGTTTCCTAGCCTTCAGCTACTCGTTCGAAGTAAAAGACAATGGCTCAGCGACCCAGAAAGAGGCGGCAAATTCGGGTCGAAGAGTTAGAGTCCGAACCAGAGGATCTGGGCGTTCAGCCTGGGAGGTCGCAGCCAGGCATTCCCATTGCTTTGGGAGCATCTCGAGCAGGGCAAAGCAAGGTCGGAGGCACTGGAAAGAGGTCGGGTAAGGAGCCGGTGGGTGACACTCCTGCTGGGGGTATTGGCGAGGATACTCTAGTGTTGGACTTGATGGGACAACTGCCAAATCATTTGCAGTCGGCGGTCTTCGCCTTACTGGAGTGCGAACTCGCAAAAGTATTTGAAGAGTTCGTGGGTTCCGTCCATGTGGACCTGATGTCCATATCAATCCAGCACATAGGCAAGGTAAAACGAACTATCCTCAGCGAGGACTACCTTTTTGTTCTTGGTAGGAAACTCACATTCTTCTTGTTCATAGGCTCTGCTCTCCATGCAACTATCCCTGGAAAAGGTTCGGCTAGGAGCTGCTGCGGGAGAGGTCGCACTGAAGGAAGAGAATACGGAGCTCCAACGGGACCTGGAAGCTGCCAAAGCAGAAAAGAGGCTATCCACTGAATCGGTGGTCTGGTATCTGAACGAAAGGGATGTGGCTCTTCGCACGGTGGATTTTCAAAAGGCCGAGCTTGAGAAGCACAGGGAGGAGATAAAGGAACTCCAAAGAACTATAGCCAAGCTTTCCTGGGAAGCTGGAGAGAAAGATCAGGAGCTCAAAACGACCTTTTAGTGGGCTTTACGAGCAGAGAAGGAAAAGGAGGTCTCAGAGAAGAAAAGGAAGGCTCTTGAGGCCGAACTCCAAGTGAGTCAGGGAAAAATTACTTCGCTGACTGAAGAGATGCAGAGCCAAGCAGAGAAGATCAAGGCAAAGGCTGCTGAATGGGCGATCGAGTCCATCTATGCCTTGCGGCCGAGGAATTCGCAGATTGATATGTCTGACCTCCCGAAGGATTGGCGGGAAACTCTCATTTCCATGGTGTGGCGTGGCGCGAGGATGAGAAAGTAGCAGAGGCTGCCTGAGGATTTGATCAGGATGATGCTTCAGGACACGCCCCCGAGGAACCTACAGCCGACCAGGCAGATGGCGACTAGCCTTGGGATGACGAGGTCGATCTTTCAAGAGTTGAGAATCAGGATCGATAATTGTAATTTGTTTTTGGGATCATGTCTTGTTCGCTGTACTTATTAATGAAATGCATCTTAATCTCTAGAGCACTTAATCTGTACCCTACGAGATCGTATTCTAACCGTTTATAACATTAGAACAAGTCTATGTGAACATGGTTATAATACATCTATACGAGCAGAATTACATGTGGGGGTTATTGCAAAAGAACAGGATAATACACTTGTTATTTACATTTACAAAGATTGCGAAAAATAAAATCTTTACAAGGAAAAACTGAGTTCAGAATTACTGATAATATGGTCGGAGATGTTCAGCATTCCAAGCTCGGGGTACTTTTGAACCATTTAGCCTTTTGAGATGATAAGTCCCCGGTCTTATCACTTCGGCAATACGGTAAGGGCCTTCCTAGTTTGGTCCTAAGACTTCTGCACTTGGTTCTCTGGTACCGAGAAGAACTTCCTTCAAAACAAGGTCGCCGACCCAGAAGTCTCTTCTCCTAACCTTAGAGTCGAAGAACCTCTTCGCTCGTTGCTGATAGGCTACTACCTTTAGCTGAGTCTTGCTGCGATATTCTTCAACTAGGTCCAAACTTGCGCGCATAAGCGCTTCATTGTCGGCTTCGTTGTACAGGTCCCTCTGAAGTGAACCGGTTCCTACGTCCATAGGGATCATCGCTTCGCAGCCATATGCTAGCAAAAAAGGGGTTTTTGAGGTAGAGGTTCTTGGAGTTGTCCTGTAGGTCCACAGAACTTCGAGGAGGTCGTCGGCCTAATTTCCCTTGGCTGCGCCAAGCTTTGCCTTCAGGGTGTGCTTGATGGTTTTGTTGACAGCTTCAACTTGACCGTTTGCTTATGGCCTTGCGACTGAGGTAAATTTTTTATGAATACCCAGCTCGTCGCAAAACTGCTTGAACTCCTCGTTGTCGAATTGTTTGCCATTGTCCGAGATAAGAGTATGAGGAATCCCATAATGGTACACAATGTTCTTGAAGACGAAATCCTTGAGCTTTTTGGTCGTGGTCGCGGCTAACGGTTTTGCTTCGACCCACTTGGTGAAGTAATCCACCGTGACCCCGACATATTTTATTCCCCCTTTATCAACTGGCATGGGACCGATGAGATCGATTCCCCACAAGGAGAATGGCCAGGGGCTAGTCATGGTTATCAGCTGGTGGGAAGGAGCTCGCGGTATGTTCGCGAACCGTTGGCACTTATCACACCTTTTGACAAAGTTGTAGGTGTCTTCTTGGATTAGGGGCCAATAGTATCCTTGACAAACAACTTTGTCGACGAGAGATCGTGCGGCAGTGTGATTACCGCAGATCCCTTCATGTATCTCCCTCATGATGTAATCTGCCTCTTCGCTAGTTACACATCGGAGGAGAGGGGCGCTAAACCCTCGCCTGTACAGCTGGTCTCCGATGAGGGTGTAACGAGCAGATCTTGTTCGCAGAGTCCTTGCCTCGACCTTGTCATCAGGCAAGGTCCCTTCCTTGAGATACTGAATGATAGGAGTCATCCAAGAATATGATTCTGTTACATTCACGGCCTATTCGATCGGGCTGATACCGGGGGTCTCGATGAATCAAACATGAATACTTTCTGATGCATCTGAGTCCAATGACGAGGCTATCCTTGCCAAGGCATCTGCCATAGAGTTGCTATCTCTAGGAATTTATGTGATTGTGAAGTGCTTGAACGGCTCGAGCGTGGCCTTAGCCTTCTTTAGATAGCTGATCATATTTTCTTCCTTGGCTTGGTACTCCCCCATAATCTGGTTAACGACCAGCATGGAGTCGCTGTGGATACTGATCGCGGTTGCGCCCATTTCTTTGGCCAACCGCAGTCCAGCGAGTAGAGCTTCATACTCGGCCTCATTATTGGTTACCTTAAAACTGAATCGGAGAATGCCATGAATGCGAGCCCCTTTGGGACTCAAAAGGAGAAGACCTACCCGACCCTCTTTCTGTTCGATGATCCATCAACGTAGAGGCTCTAGGTCTATAGATTTTAAACAGTTTCCTGAATGACTTCGTTGGGTTGTTGCTCTGACTCATCCGTTGAATGATATGAGAATTCAGATATGAAGTTGGCAACAGCCTGCCCTTTAATAGTTGATTCTGGTCTGTACTTCAGATCAAACTGACTTAATTCTATGGCCCATTTAAGTAATTTACCCGACGCCTCCGGCTTTTGGAGGACCTGCCTGAGCTGGTAATTAGTCATTACACAAATCGTATGGGCGTGGAAGTAAGATCGTAACTTTCTGGAAGCGATCAGCAAGGCGTAAGCTAACCGTTTCATTTTCGAATACCGTATCTCGACATTCAACAGACGCTTGCTCGCGTAATACACTGGCCATTGGACCCTATCCTCTTCCTGAATTAAGGCTGCACTGACCGCAAACTGAGAGATGGACAGATACAAGAGGATCTCTTACGGGAGAGGCTTGGACAGAAGATGTGGCTTCCCGAGGTGTTCTTTAATACTCTAGAATGTTTGTTCGCACTCGGGAGTCCACTCAAACTTTTTATTGGCCCTTAAAACATTGAAGAACAGTAAGCAGCGATCTGTTGCCCTCAATATGAAACGACTTAGTGCTGCTATTCGCCCATTGAGGCTCATGACCTGCTTTTTGTTGGTCGGGCTCTTCATATCGAGGAGAGCTTGGATTTTCTTGGGGTTGATCTCTATTCCCCGTTGGTTAACCATGTATCCTAGGAATTTTCTCGAGGATACTCTAAATAAGCACTTGAGGGGGTTTAGCTTCATTATGTATTGTCGGAGGATGTCGAACATCTTAGCGAGATGCGCTATGTGATCTGAAGCGACATGCGACTTGACTAGCATGTCATCTACATAGACCTCCATCGATTTTTCGATCTGTTTGAAAAATATTCGGTTAACCAATCGCTGGTAAGTTGCACCAGCGTTCTTAAAGTCGAAGGGCATAACTCTGTAGCAGTACAACCCCCGATCTGTAACAAAGGATGTATGCTCTTTGTCTGGTGCGTACATCAAAATTTGATTGTATCCTGAGTACGCGTCCATAAAACTTAGCAGCTCGTGTCCAGAGGTGGCATCCATGA
This sequence comes from Pistacia vera, assembly GCF_008641045.1. Classification (NCBI taxonomy): domain Eukaryota; kingdom Viridiplantae; phylum Streptophyta; class Magnoliopsida; order Sapindales; family Anacardiaceae; genus Pistacia; species Pistacia vera. The sequence continues at coordinate 4,431 of NW_022195298.1, read as the reverse complement.
GTTGGTCGATTCTGGGTAGAGGGAAGCTATCTTTTGGGCACGCCTTGTTGAGGTCGGTAAAGTCGACGTAGGTCCGTCATTTGCCGTTAGGCTTCTTTACTAGAACCGGGTTGGCAACCCAGGTCGGATAGAGCGCTTCTCGGATGGATCCATTTCGAAAGAGATTATCTACCTCAAGTTTCAAGGCGGCATAACATTCCGGATCCATCGCTCTCCTCTTTTGGCGAACCGGCTTAGCTTCACTATCGATGTTCAATGCATGGCAAATAATATCCAAGTTGATCTCGACTATGTCTACATGCGACCATGCGCACACATCGATATTCTCTCTGAGGAAGCTGGTCAGCTCGGTGGCAAGTTGGGGGTTGAGATTGCTCCCAATCCTTAACACTCTGCTCGGCTCGCTTTGGTCGACCGATACCTCTGACACATCCTCAATTTGCCCATTAGATGGGTATTCCTGAATACGAGGATCCATATTATCCTTGGCCGGGCTAGGCTGCGGCTCGATCCGGCTGATCGCCATCGCCTGTCGAGGAATGCCGTGCGAGATACCTTTCCCTTTGCACGCCATCTGCACTACTTTTACGTAATAGTCGCGAGATGCGCGCTGAGATCCGCTAACTTCCCCTACCTCCGTTGGGGTGGGGAACTTCTATCTTTAGATGGTATATCGAAATGACTGCCTTGAAGTTTCTCAGCAGAGGTCGCCCCAGGATACCATTAAAAGCGGATGGGCAATCCACTACCAAGAATTCAATTACCATGGTCACTTCGTCAAAGTCACCCAGCGTGACTGGAAGCAAGATCGTTCTTTTTGGGGATCAGGTGGTCCCCTGTAAAACCATATAGAGGGATCGAGGCGGGCTTCAGGTCAGCCTCGTCCAAGTTCATTCTTTCGAAAGCTATTTGGAATAGGATGTTCACAGCACTTCCGTTGTCCACCAACATTTTGTGGACGTTATGGCACCCTATTAAGGGCGTGATCACAAGAGCCTCATCGTGGGGATGATGCAATCGAACTGCATCCTTTTCGAAAAAGGTAATTTCCTCTTCTCTGCGAACCTTTTATAGTCGCCGCGTCGTGCTCATCATACTGATAAGGTTGTGATGGGTTGCGCAAACATATCTCTCATGGGCACCTCGCGAGTTCCCCGCGAGGTGCGGTCCCCCAAAAATCATATTGACACTTCACACATATTTGCGATCACGACACTTTTTTCTTGGTTCCCCTTGATTTTTCTCTTGTGCGGGAGTGGAGTCATCAATATATTCCTTGAAATGCCCTTGCTTGATGAGGTCTTCGATTGCCTGTTTGAGAGCTCGACACTCATTGGTGTGATGCCCATTATCCCGATGAAAGCGACAATATTTTTTACTATTTTGGGCTGATGGGGGATTTTTCATGGGCTTAGGCTCTCCGAGTAGGTTGGCCTCTTCCGACTTGTCAAGAATAGCCGATACAGACGCATTCAAAGGCGTATACTGATTTCTATCGCGACGAGGAATTGAAGCATAAGACTTTTTGGGCTCATAGCGCGGTTTCTTTCCTTTTCGTTGATCGTCAGTAGCCCATCTGCGATCAACTCTCCTACTTTCCCCCCGACTAGGCGCACTTCCTGAAGTGCCGGGGTCATAGCGGTGGAGCGCCGCCACAGAACTTTCAATACGGAGGTACTTCTCCGCAAGGTTATAAAAGCGGGTGAGGGAAACATCATCCTCAACTTGTAACTCTTTCCACAGGTCAGTTTATGGGCGAACTCCCGCTATGATAAGAGTCTGAACAGACTCTTCGGGAGTGTGAGCTACCTTATTAAGTTCTCTGTGGAATCGATCGATGTACGATTAGAGGGATTCATCCCTCTCTTGCCTTATATTGTTGAGGTAGCTCAAAGGCATCGAGAACTTTCGATTCGCTTGGAAATGCCTCAAGAATGTCACACTCATTTGAGACCACGAGCTGATCGATCTCGCTGGGAGTGACCTGAACCATCGTTTGACATGAGAGGTTAGAGTAACTGCCAAACAACGGCACTTTGCCAATTCTGAAACCTGGTGAAGCTCCATCAGGTCGTTGAATTCATACAAGTGATCCTGCGGATCAGAATTTCTATCGAATGCCCGCATATCGGGCATTATAAATCTTGGTGGGAGTGGGGCGGCTAATATTGCCGGAGAAAAGGGAGACGCTGCTGCAACCTGCTCTTGCTCGTTTTGCTGAGCCTTCAACTGATCTAGAGCCCGCTGTAGCTCCTCAATCTGAGGCAGCGGAGCTATTTGGGGATTGCTTTCACCCATGCGAGTTCGACCCTCGCGAATGCGATTGATAAAAGTCCGGAGGTCGGATTCCACTTCGCCTCGGCCGGCAGTTCCGGTCGCTTTTGACATATGCTGGCTTGAGTTGTGTGATGGCGATGAATGGTGCAGGGAATTTTCACGACCTCCGCGGTGGTATGAACCCCCCCGCGGAGTGTGGGAACCTCCCGCACAACTATGATCAGGATTGCTTCTATGGCGGTGATGGGAATCGCCCCACCCAACACTTTTATGGGGGTACGCATGCGATGTGGTGTGGGACGGCTCGGGCTACGACCTTTCACCGAGTCTTAGTGCCACGGATACTCTACTCGGGATGTGATCGGTATTTGCCGGCCTTTTGGAGCCCTTAGGCCCGTTTTTCGCCACTTGCTTACCCTTCCTTCGACGCGCTACAATGCTCGCGGCACGGGCTGTCACCCTCTGCCGAGCTTTCGTGTGACCTGCAGGCTTGTTTGGCGGTTGTACTGCCTCATTTGATTCGGGTGGCACACCCTAGTCCAAATGGTCCAACCTTCGGTTGACCGTTTGGAGAGTATTGTCGAACCTCTCCAAGTAGCTTCTAATGGCAGGGTCAAGTTGTGAACTTGAAGGAATATCCCCTGCGACATTTTGCGAAACCGAAGGTACCTCGGGAGAGGTGTCCTCCTGTACTCGGGGGATCTTCTCAACACTCTGATTGGTTCGCTCAGGTTCAAGTCGACGAGCCATTTGCTGTTATAGGACTAGTAAGTTAGAGATTCTCCTGATGAATGATAAAATACTAAATTAGGCCCTCCTTCTAACGCCAAACTATTGATGCGTGATTTTGGCACCAACCAAATACACGTGTGAAATGCTGAGCTGACCCAGAAGACACAAGCAGGTGAAAGAATGAGTAAAAACAATAGGGAACAGCGTTTAAAGTGGTTCGGATGCTAAGGAAGCAAATCCTACGTCCACTGATTTTGTATTAATGATAGGGGTCAGGTTGCGTTCAGCGGACTGACTTACAAATGATTATACAAGAGATAGAATGCTATTTTATCTTTGGAGAGATTAGCTAATCCCTTAAATGAGAGAGGAGCTCTCAATTTATAGTAGGATGGATTAAGGTTATCATTACTAAATCTGCGAGTTGGTGGGATTATCTGTGCAAATCCTTCTTTATGTCTCATTGCCCACCTTCTAGAGCGATTTACACGATTTGGTGCAGTGATTAGACACGTGGAATCACTCTAGCTCCTGGTTGGTCTGATGCGCACCCACTGGCCTGACAGGAGCATGCCGCCTCTGTCATTGTGTGACGTGGCTGCCTCTGACTGGCTACGGACATACCTAAGCTTTGACTTTTTACGCTGACTGGGTCTCGCGTCAGCCCTACTTTTTCAGGCATAACAAACCTCTAGGTTTGCTAATTTAATTGTCTCAACATATAAAATGACAAAAACACCCCCACCACCCGCACCACAGGAATCTGGCAAGAAAATTGCGTTACGACACAGACTGGTTGGATATGTGTCGTAACGCATCGCTATGGCATTTTCTAAAGGCTAGAGCTACGGCCAGATGTGGCCATCGACGGCTAGAAAAGGCCAAAGAAGTCCATCTTTGGCCGTCAGTGACGGCCAAAGATATGGTCGTCGTTTTCGGTCAACGATAGCCATTTCTTTGGCCATCGCTAACGGCTAGCTTTTCCAGCTAGATCTACGGTGGATCTGGCCGGAAAAGGCCAGATCGGTGAACTACCAGCCAGTTCTGGTCGTGGTGTAGGCCGTTGTACAGATTCTGGCTACCACTGACAGTGGTTGCCAGAATCTAGCAAGTATGGGTTAATGGGGGTGTTTTTATTAATTTTTAAACTTTTTTTCTGGGGGTATTTAATGAAATTAATAAACTTAAGGGGTCTAAAAGTAATAAAAAAATATAGTATTATTTCTAGAATAATGTGCCAAACAATATTTGGGGAATAGGATTAGGAATATGGGTAGAAATATTGAATCAAATGCACCCGAAATATTCTCCCAATTCTAGCGTTGCTCTAGCTCAAATAAAAAAACTTAAAAGCTTTCCTAGCAAATTATCGAACAAGCAACATATAATTCATCTATTATTTATATAACATACCTTCAATAT
>NW_022195297.1:0-1600 GCF_008641045.1 Pistacia vera | reverse complement strand
TCATAATAATAAATCAGATAAACAAAACATAAAATTCAGCAACAAATTACAGTAACAATAAGAACCTGAATGCTGTTATTTGATCCAACGAAGTACTGATCAACGGTCTTCAACCATCCAACATCATCATGAGAATGGGCAACCAAATGAACATTGAGTTTGCCTGGTACAACACCAGCTCCAGTGTTGTACTTCACATAACCCCCATTAACTGTCAAAAACAAGCACAACATACACACCAAAATCGAAGTTAAACTACCATTAGATAGTTCTTCCATTTTACTCAACTTAAAAATTTGTTCAAATAGTTGAAGCCTCTTAATCATTCAAACTTATAGATACAATGCATACTGCGAGATGAAGACAAAACTCTTATAAGTTGGGCAGTCTGAATGGTGACAAAAAACAGCCTAGTTTTTTACTGATAATATATGGAGGCCGGCCAAATTACGCACTGGACGTGAAGTGGAACTTTATAGTAAAGTGAGTCCATATCTGAATTAATAATAAAATCTTAAAGACGTGCAGAAAAAGGCACATTAAGGAGGGAGTTATCCAGTACACTCACGCTTACTATTACGGCATCTCCTTACCATCGGATGCATTTTTATGTACTCTTTACTGTGAATCTAAGGTTCTAATCTACAGTCAGTATTTATGTAAGTTTAAAATTGTGGTACCTACGTGAAATGTTTTTACGTTAGCCGTTAGATAAGAAAAAAATATGCATGTGCAATCGCATCCTTTGACATGATCATCATGAGGTGTATGGTAAGATATGGGTGAAGGCACACTGAATCAGGGATTTTATAATGGAGAAATATCACCTTATTATATAAAAAGATCATAACATTAATTTCACAATCAGATATTTTATTCAAATTAAGTTAATTAATAAGTAATTTATGGGTAAGCTCATAGATTTAAGTATTGTAAAGAAGGGGACAAATAGGGGTTGGAGAATTAAATAAAGCCATTAATTACAAAAGGGTCCACAAAATTTAATGTACAAACTACAGAGCCCATGCGATGTTTACATACATGTCAATTTAATTTGGTTTTACAACAAGAGTAAATGACTTTCTCCCACCCAGGTCCCAAAAAGTTTCAAAATATCACTTTCTCATCTACAGTTAATATTCTATTACTATCTAAAGCAGATTATGGCTTATTCTGATAGCAAAAATTTTCTCTGTCACCATTATTTAAACCTTCGATATCCTCTCTACAAAAAGTCTTTTACTTCGTTGCCTGATTTTTAGTCAATTGTCAGCCATCACAAAGTTAAGATTTTTTATTTTTAGATGATTGCGGCATCAAATAGTCAATCATTCACCATCATTCGATCCACCGGCCTCCACTCTACAAGAATCCTCTTACCCTGACTCCTGGTAACTCGTCGAATACCGGTTGAAAAAGTGAAGTGTGTTTTAGGTATTAACGAAATATAAACGTTGGGTGAAAAAATGATATTTTGAAAATTTGTGCGTGGAAATGCCATTAAGGCAAACCTTGTGTGGGAAAAAAGTCGCTTATTCTTACAACAAAGTTTATAAGGGTAAACTTTGGAATTAAATTTAAGCACCTTGATACTGTCAAT